>NC_057696.1:1941790-1992841 GCF_014466175.1 Vespula pensylvanica
TAAAACAATATGACATGATAATGAAAAAATTATATCGTTAAAAATATAATTGTTAACTAGGCAAATTCAATCAAAAAAAAAAAAAAAAATTATTTACTACTTTGGCAACTTAATTCTAATTTCTTTACAGAACTAATTTTTTAATTTCAGAAAATAACAGAACGTTCTTCGTTGGATAATGCTGGGCTAAGAGGATAATTAATAATAAAAGAAGGTAAGTGTAACAGAGGTAAGTGGATAATTAATAATAAAAGAAGGTAAGTGTAACAGAAATGTGTATTTGCTCGTCTTTCCCTCCTCCCTTTTTCTCACTCTCGTCTTTCATTCCTGTTCTTCCCATTTCTCTAACTCTTTTCATTACTTTTTCAGTTTTATTTTCATTTATTTGCACGTATTCGATCTTTTACGTATGCATTAATACTGACGATGGATTTCAGTTCGCTTAAATTACGTGATCGATGATAAAAAAATACATATATATGTACATGCAGATATTCATGCTTATATATACATCAAATTCAAATTCGTGCAGATGGCTTCATATGAAAAAATAAAAAGGAAATATTCCATGCATTCAACGATAATATAAATATGTATGAAATTTTTATCTTTTCCATTTTCGCTACGATAAACGTTCTTTTCGATTATGTATCTCGAGGGTAAATGAAAGTATACGTATGTACAATCGATATGTATATGCGAATATGCATACAAATATCTATGTAAATACGCATGTATATTGATGTCTATCTATTTCGGTTCAATAATTATCTACCTATTGCAGAACTAGCATATTGCACGAAATATTACTGTTTTCCTTTACTACTTTTGTTCTAATTTATATCTCCATTTGATTTTGTCTAATTCTGTTTTGCATTTTTCTACTAGATTCTTGCCTGTATATATATAAATTTATAGTTGTATATAAATAAAATTTGACCGAACTCGCAAATAATTTTTCGCGAAAGAATGATTTACTACAATTTAATACTTAATAATATTAAAAAAAAAAAAAAAAAAAAGAAAACTTTCGTAGCATTTGTCAATTAAATCAAATCTAAATTAAGTTTACCATATAAATCATTGACATGAGTTGTCGGATGATAATGGTCGTGCCTTCAATAAATTAAAAATGATACGATTTATGTAATAAATGTTCTATCTAATGATACTTTTCGTTCTAATACTAATGGTACTACTCGTCTCGCTCAGTCTACTTTACATTCAGTTTTTTTTTTGTTTTTTTTTCTCTTTTTTTATATAAAAACACATATATATATATATATAGACACATGATACATGACTTTATGTTAGACAACGATTCTATTGAGAATCTACACGAATAGAACTTTTCTTTCGATAAATGACTATTAATATTTAAAAGGTTTTAATTCACAATTATTTTTTTAGCATGAAAGATTTTATTTTCTAATTTACGATAATTATCATAGACAGATACGCATGTGTATATATGATTTGAATAACTTTTTTTGTGTTTTTTTCTTTTTTTTGTTTTTTTTTGTTTTTTTGTCGTTTTTTGTTGTTTTTTTGTTCTTTTTTGTTTTTTTGTTTTTTTTTTGTTTTTTTGTTTTTTACATTTTTTTTCTTTTTTTATATATTTTTTCTTTTTTTTTGTTTTTTTGTTTTTTTATGTTTTTTTTGTTTTTTTATGTTTTTTTTGTTACATTAATTCCTACTATAATTTGGCTATTATCGAGCGAGACGCTAGTGAACATGAATATAATTCGATCGTATACGTTTCTACTCTCTTTGTTTTCAACCCTTTCGCGACGGCACTCTCACGGTACGCGCCGCCTCACCAAACTGTGTACGCCAACGGCTGTATTTACATTTCGTTGCAACCAGAATCACTCTAACTGTGTTTATTGGAAAGAAAAAAAAAAGAAAAAAGAGAAACTGTTTCGAAAACATTTTGATAAGCTCTCTACTAAAAATACTCGATCTGTGATATCTTTAATGATTAATAATAGAAATAATACCTTATGAATGATAATTAAATGATATCTTATGAAAAGCGGCTATATTCGCCCGTGTAGTAGTACATTAATTACATTTTATGAAGAATGCCTTTATTCGCGAAAGGGTTAATGATAAATTCTACATTAAATATTAACCATAAATATATACCTAATATCTCCTTGGAACGATGACCTTCAATTCTTCTTGGAAAGTTCCTGGAAGAAAGCTTCGATTGGTAATGTGGGTTCGTCCGTGGAGATTTTGAACTGTGGTGATATTACTCTACTCTCGGGTGAGAAAGTTTTGAATATTCCTGGCTTATCGTAAAGGGCAGAAGCCGAGCTGGTGAGGTCAGCTACACTTTGCGATACTTTCGTAAGTAACTCTTCCTCTTCGGAAGGTACGTCGAAAGACGTTGTACACTCCAACTGTTCTTCCACAAAGTTACGACTTTCTTTTTCTTTGTCAAGAATAGCTTTTTCGGTTTCTTGAGTATAGCTGGTACCACTTCTTTGAATGGTATCGTTCTGACCTTTGCGGTTATCCATGAGATTAAGTTTCTGCCTGTTCGAAACATTTTCTTCGTTAGATTTTAACGAATGATTTGATGTTTCTGATTCGCCTGATGTTGTTGCGGCAGGTATATAGAAACTAGTCTCTTCAGCAGTTATTTCAGCAGTTAATGCTTCTTGATTATTACTATTATCAGTATGATTACTAATAGAAGCATGATGATCGAGAGTAGAGAATTCTTTGTAAACTAAACGCCTGTGTTTGTTAATCGGTTTGCGTCTCACTGAGGAAGAAAAAATATTTTCTGATCTAACTGTACTATATTTTGAATGGTTTTTACTATTACCTTGTTGTTGTTGCTGTTGTTGTTCCTGCTGCTGTTGAGATCGATTACCCGCAGTAACAGATATTTTACTACGATAAAAATTACCACTCGATGGTCTTCTCTTAGGGACGAATCTATTGATAGATCGTTCCGTGGACGTGGTAGAAGATGATGGATTATGTTCGATCTCAACTTTATTTTCTGGTTCGTTAGCCGATGTAACAGTGGCAGTTCTTTGACTTGTTTTAGACATATATTTATATCTACCAGTTGTTTCCCTGTTTCCCACGTGCTCGTCGATTTGTTGAGGCTTGAAAGTGAATAATTTTGGTTTAGATTGAACTGTCTGAATAGATTCCGTAGTGGTGGAAAATTTATTTTTATAATCTATTCGACTGTGATAATCTTTGATACTGAATCTTGGTCTAGTTGTATTACCAAATCGCATTGGTCGTACTCTAAGTCTTGACGGAGCCGGAGAAACATGGGATGCTTGCGTAACAAGTTTAACGATCGAGGTTGTCGTAGATAGTGACGAAGATGAGGTTGGGGGAGGTGACGGTGGCGATGGTGGCGATGGTGGCGGTATCGGCGTAGTAGTCGGAGGCGTATTAGTCATGGTATTGGTGCTCCTCCTGGTGGTGGAGGTGGTAACGGCGGCGGTGGTGGTGGGAGCAGTTGTAGTTGTTTTAATACCTGTAGTTGCTGTAGGCAATGTAGTTATATCTTTCTCGAAGTAATATCCATCCGTTTTAACGAACAAATCTTCGAGAGGAATATTCGTACCGATGTTCGTCTTCATTCGATGATTATGATCGAGAATAATATCTTGAGATTCCTCGAAGTTATCAATTTTGGTTAATTCGGTTGAGTATTCCGATTGAATAATTTCAGTAGTATAATTTCGGCGATCATCGTCCGTATATTGAGATCCAACGGATGTATAGTCGAAATATTGATTGTTAGATAAGTTTGACATATGTTTATTATCTTCGAGGTATTTCTCACGATGTTCACTATTACCCTTATAGGCATTCACAGGAGTCTGGATAATCTCGGTAACGATTTCAGCTTCATAGGGTTCTCCGTGATTAACCCTAATTCGATTACCGGGACGTTTCCTTATATTTGGTCGTCTTTCGAAATACGTTTCCTGATACGTTTCATATGTTGGCTTAATACGTCTACGCTTAATGGGATCAAGCTGTTCCTCTTGTATATCCTCGTACTTTTCATAGTATTCACCTTTGATTAGAGTAATAGGTTCTGGTGTGGTTGTAGAAGGACGTCTTCTTCTTTGACTTGATAATCCTGGTTTACGAGTTCTCGATCTTTGAGTTATACTTTGGGAGTTTGGGAAAGTTGTAGGTTCCGGTGAAACGGTCGTATGTATAGATATTTCTTCAAGCGAGAAAGTACTGGGAATCAATGTTTCCGGTGAGTGAATCGGTATATCAGTCGTAATTATATTTTCATGACCTCTCTCGCTCGTATTTGCAACACCAGGCTTCTTCCTTCTGTATTGATCGCGCGATGGTTTTTGTTGTCTGTGAGATTGTAATTCAGGTTCTTGATAATTAACGTACTCCTGCTGTTGGTTATTCAATACCTTTTGATAATTACTCGATTCTTTATTGTAATTCGTTTGTTGTTCTTGATTGAATTGTGTTTGATATTTCTGATTTTCAAAGCTCGTTTTCAATAGCGAACCTACCTTTGGTTGTTGAATCTAAAGAGAATGAAACGAAAAATATTACAATTCTCAATGATAAATTATATAACTCGAAAGAACGAATAAATTTTACCTGCGACCCATGAGACTTGGTGCGCTCTTTGAATGTATTTTGTTCGTTATAGATAATAGGCGATTGCGAAATTACCATAGGGATTTCGTATTGGGGGAGTTCAGTTGTATATGGCCTTTCGCTGTTATTGATTTTCGCGAATTCAATATGATCAGTAATATTCCTCTCGACCGAGGAATTATTCTCTTCCTCTTTGTCTTGTTTAATTAATTTCTCTAATTCCTCTTGATGTTTTTTTAATTCTTCCTGCTGTTGTCGTTTAATTTCCATCTGTTGCTGATGTTCTTGTTCAGCGAGACGTTCTCTGTCACGATGTACAAGCTGTTGTTGAATAATAAACTGTTGCTCATTGAAATGTTTTAAAGATATACTCTCTGGCGTTTCATAATCATGCTGTTGGCTAGGTACAATAGAGCTTTGATATTGATGTACTTGAGGATTAACATAAACCATACTTGGTAGTAGTGGAAGCTGACTGGGTTGTATAACATCGGGAGCGAATTTATTCGGTGGATTAACCCTCGGCAATACCTCGTTTATATCCGAAGGGTATTTATTTTTTGATAATGGCCAAGAGGCCGGCGGTGGAGTTAAATCTTGTTGCTCGGACACGTAATAAGTATTAGGTATAACTGAGGTCGATAAAATATTACCATGATTATCGTTCTGTTTGACGGTACTACTAACGATATGAGGATTTTTATAATAATTTTCCTCGCGAATGACGTCGTTCGAATGAACGTATTTCAAAGACTGATTATGAATTTGCGGTGCTGCAGTAGTAGACGACATATCAATCATAGAAGTGGAATAAACTTCGGACGGTAATAATGTGTCATAAGACACGGAAGGTCTGAAATTGTACTCGTTATATATAGAGGAAGGTGTCACGTAGCTAACTTCGTGACTTTCGTGAACAAGATAAGCCGGATTTCTCTCGTAGGAAGTTTTGTAATGATTTGTTGGATGATTCACTTGAGCGTAAAAGTTACCGTTGGACGCGTGTATTTGAGGTTGATATCTCTCGTAACTGGGATGACGTTTTTGTTCAACGATCCCGTCGTCCTTACCAAAATCTTCGCCAGGTTCGGTACCGGGTGGTTGAAGATACGGTTTGGCATTGCCGATTATTTTTAATGATTCGAATGGTTTAGCTTGTTGTCTTGGAGGTTGAAGTAGTTGAGGAACACCGTTGGAATAACCATTGAAGTAGGACGTCGGTGGTCTATTATTTTTCGGTGGCGTCGATGGGGCTGGATTAGTCGTCGACGTGTATCCTTTGATAAAATAAGTAGCTGCTCTTACTGCATCTGGTATTATTTGATGTACCTGGGGCGGTACGTATGCTGGTTGCCTTAAGAAATCGTTTACGATCGAATAACTATTGTCTCTAACAACTTTGCGCGGTGGCTCGGGATGTTCAAATCGATAGACGTCCTTCGGTGGTGGTATTAAAAATGTATAATCTCTGGTTTCCGAAGCGACGTATTTATTATTTCCATGACCTTGTTGAGAAACTTTTTGCCCTTCTCCACGTGCCTTGGCCGCAGCATTACCAAAAACTGTGAAACTTCCAAGTATAGTAGGTGGACTATAATCTTGATTGGACGAGGGGTTCTGCTTATTCTTGTTCCTTTGGGATTTCAGTTTTTCCGACTTGATCATGTGCTCTTGAAATTTATTTAATACAGGATGAGGCTGCACGTTTCTCTCCGGATGATTGGTCGACTTTGTATTCGTATTGATCGCATCTTCGTATCCATTTGCTAGTGGTCTCCATCCGTTTGCGATCATCGACGATCGTGTTGGTGACTGTTAAAAAAAAAAAAAAAAAAAGGGGAAAGAAAGAAAAAAGAAAAATAGAAAAAATTTCTTTTATAATTTGTATTTTCTTTTCTTTTTTTTTTAATTTCTTTAAATTTTTTCTTTCAAATTTTTTCTTTTAAATTTTTTGCTGCTCCAAATTATACACACGAATGCGAGTAAACGATTTGAAAAGTTTCACCGTATAAAGAAAATAATAGTGTTCTTAATAGCGGTACTTTTACTTCTACATTGAAAATGACTATGATCGTTCGTTCGAATATCTGACGTAATGGAAAATTTTTAAATGTAATTGACAAGAATAAAATATGTAGAGAAACATAGTCTTTGTGAAATGAAAATGAATGAAAAGATCAAAGTGTACCGTACAAACATATGTATGTATGTTTGCTTTCACGTTAATTAATGTTCATAATATACTTACAGTTTTAATATCAGAACGGTCTATGGACACGGTAATCGCTCCAACTGTGGTCAACAACCATGTTGCAAGAATACCTAGAGTGTAAAAATATCTATAATTATTTTATCTGAATAATTTCTATTTCAAATGTAACAAGATTGCTTAATGGTATTAATAAGGTTAATTTAATAAAACTATATATGTATTATTTAATACGTATATATACATATATATATATATATACATATTTAATATATATTTTATATTAAATATATATATATATATATCAAATAATATATATGCATACGTATAATTTTATTAAATTAACTCTAACGATACCATTAAGCGATCCTGTTACATTCGAAATAGAAATATTCAGATAAAATAATTATAGATATTTATATATACTCACAACTTGATATCCATTTCAATGACATCTTGGAAGACCCTCAGATCATTCAGTTGACAATTCTGTAATAAAAAGGATTATATCTGTATTAAAATTACTTTTAAGTCTACGATTAATCGAAAGTTTGAAAAGTCAGGGTTTTCTAATGGAAAGTACATCGTCGAAAGCGGAACAGGAGGATTAAGAGGAAAGAGAGAGAAAGAGAAGTAGAGTGGCAGAACGGGAGAGAGGCAGAGAGGCAGAAAGGGAAGATTGGCAGAGAGGCAGAAAGGGAGAGAGGCAGAGAGGCAGAAAGGGAGAACAGGGAGTGGGAGTGGAAATGGGAGTAGGGTGGTAGTGGGTGTGAGAGTAGGGTGGTAGTAAGAGTGGGAGATGGAATGGGAGAGAGATTGGTAGTGGAAATGGGAGAGAAATTGGGAGTGGGAGAGAGAGTGGGAGAGGGAGTGGAAAAGGGAGATAGAAAAGGGAGGTGGCCTGGGAGAGGTAACAGGAGATGGAGTGGGAAAGGTAAAGGGAGAGGGATGAGGGAGAAGGTGAGGAAGAGGGAAAGGAAAAGGGAGAGGGAGAGAGTGGGAGGAGAGAGAGAGAGAGAAAAAAGAGAGAGAGAGAGAGATAAAGAGAGAGAGAGAAAGAGAGAGAGAGAAAAAGAGAGAGAGAGAGAAGTTAGATCGAAGGAGTTTAGTATGTAGATCTTCCAGATCCTTCATGAAACAAGACGAATATATTTTCTTTAGAATTATGATACAGGGAGGAAGGAAATATAGAAAGTGCCGAACGTCTATCATAATTTGTAAGGTCGTTTCTACGATAAGGTTTCTCGTTTTAATGTATATGCGTGCGTACGTACATATTTATGTATCGAAATATTTTTATATTTATGTAACGAAATCCCCCAATGTAAAAAGAATTTCACCTTCTTAGGATTAAGAAAGAATAAAAAAGAAAAAACCTTATATTTAAGATTCCCTTGAGATTATGTGTCCATTTGTTACATTTTCGCAACGTGTGTATATATCTATGTATATATAATGAAATATTGTATAATATATTCAATCATAATTTATACTTGATGTACTTATTACTTCCTTTTTCTCGATATCCTTTTTTTTTAATAATAATAATCGAGTCCACTCAGCCTTTTTCCTTTTATGCAATGAAAATCAATTCGTCTTGGATTCAGTCTTAAGTCCGAAGTCAATTGAATTGGAAAATAGGTATGTAAGATATTATAACGAACGTCAATGTTAAATTAATCGAATTATTCTTTATAAAAGGGAAAATGAACATTAGAGTATAAAACGAAGAAGAAAAAAGAAAATTAATCGAAGAAATCTTGATTGAAATAAATGTTTATTATTATTAATTTTTTTCGATTGTCTTCGATATTAATTGTCCTTTGCATTGGAGTAATCTACTTCGTTTCATTTCTTTGTTACTTTGGTTTCCTTCTCAGTGCGCAGGGTTTTAATCAAAGAGAACGATCAATACTAGATTGTATTATTCAAATTTCTACACTGCAACGTAGTAATATTATTGTTATATATCTTATTTCTCCTTATAGGAATTAGCCTATTTCGTGTCACTCACAATAGTTATCCTTTCAAACGATGACGCATATCCATAATTACATGCTTCAGTAGCAAAAGGAATCCATACATGGTAGGTAGAACATCCCTTTTGTTAAAGGTTCAAAAGGGGTTTTAACAGGTAGGTTTACGTGTTTTCGATAATTTCCTTCGCGTTTCAAATAAATTAGAGACAGAGAAACGAATCAATTATTATAATTAAAGACAAAGGATTCAATAGCTTACACAAGATGAATGGTTTAGCAGTAGAGAAAATTTATTAAAATTGTATTAAAATTAAATTAAAAATAATAATAATGTCAATTACATTACAAACAGATGCGCATATACATATATAGATTGAAAAATAAAATAGAAATAAAGTAAAAACAAAATGTTAAGCTGGAGGATTAAGAAAACAAAGGGAGAGAAAAAAGCGATTAAGGAAAGAAATAAAGTAAAGAGATGAAAAACAGATTAATTTTGAAAAATAGGAATGAAATATAATGTGCGGGATAATTAAAATGGAGTCGAAAGAAAAAATTTGAAAACATTCGATGGTAGAAAGGTATAGAATGTGTGAAAATATAAGAAAAAATAAGTAAGTAAGTAAATAAATAAATAAATACGAAAAAGAACGAACGAATGAAATGGTTGAAACGAATGATAAAGTTTAGTAACAAAAATGTTTTAAATACAAGAACAAACTTTTAATAGAAAAAAGAAAATAATGGAATAATAATAGTTATAAAAGTTGTAGAAATTTAATTTAATACTTTCTATAGAAGAAGAATGAAGAAGTAGAAAAGAAAGAAGAGAAAGATATTTCTTTTTCGCGGTTTATGTTTTTATTTTTAAAAGGAAGGGAGGTCTCGACATGAAGAATGAATGATCACATCTAGATTGATCTACGACTTAAACACGTTTGCGAGACGAAGGTACGATATGTCATTTTTTCCTGATAAATAAGTCTAGAGTATACATCAAGGTACAACTTTTTGGAAGCATACGTATATATTTTTTCTTCTTTCTTTCCCTGTTTATATGGTTTTTTTCTGTTATCTTCCCTTTTTCTTTTCCACTTTCTTAAATTCAACTACATACATAATGAATGTAGTACGCATTCGGACAGTTCTCACAGTTTACTTTTCCATTATCGGACGAATGCTTTTTCGTGTATTGTGCTTTCATCTATAAAAGGATATTAAATCCCCGTCTTTATTATTTAATAATTTCTAACACTATGTTGACTTTCTTTTCGTATATTTTTTATTCTTCTCATGTTTATTTTCGTTCCTTTTTGCCCGTTCTGTTCTCTCAGAATAATGAATAAAATATAACGAAGATAATTTTATATTGTCAGTTATTAAAAATTCCAGGTAGGTTTTTGTGAAATATTTTTTCTCTCTCTCTTTTTCCTTTTTCTCTTTTTCCCTTGTCTGTTTACTTGTTCATAAAGTTACTACCCTTCGTTAAAGTTTCAATTTTCGATTCGGTACAGAACTTCGTGCTTTTAAGTTAATAAAGAAAAAAAGAGTATAGGGAAGCGAAAGGAAGACAAGGGAAGAGAAGAGAAGAGAAGGAGAAAAAATCAAAATAAAAAAAAAATAAAGATTAGAGAAGAATAAAGTATGTGTATCCCTAAAATTATTATTATTTTTACATGGACGGTGCCGTCTATACGCGCAAAATCGACGGTACTCGACGAAAAATCAATATGACCAGCGCATTCAAATTTCAACTCGGTACCTCGTACGACTTAATTATTTAAAAGCGTACATCCCCATGGACGTCGAGTTGTATATATCTCTTTCTCTGTTCCTTTTTCTGTCTTTCTTTTTACCTTTCATTTTTCCTCTCTTCTTTCTCTCACCTTTTTCATTCTTTTTCTCTCTCTCTCTCTCTCTCTCTCCCGCTGTCTCTCTTGTTCTTTTGTAAAGCACTCGAACGATAAATCCTACTGTTTCGAACGTTGCATAACGATTTAAAAGGTATCTGCAGATTATGTAAGGGCAGTAAAAGCGGAAAATAGAAAAAAAGTAGGATATCGAAGTATATGTAGAGCGAGAATATGATAACGATATTTCAAATAAAGTCACGATGACATTTTTTGATATTTTTCTTGAATAAAAGAAAATAATGTTTGCAACGGTTTCACGTTTAATAATAAATAAAACCGTCCATTTCGATATACTTTTATAATTATTTTTTAAATTAGTATTGAATATTTCAGAAAACCATTTGCGAGCAGAGTGTAATACGATCGCATAAAACGAAGAAATGGATCTCTCGAATAAAAAGAATAGAATTTCACGGTGAATGTAATCTATCGAGTTATAAAAAAGTTCTGCTGCTTTTTCCTCTCTCCTTTCTTCTTCGATATTATAAAATTATGAATATGAGACAATAATAATCATGATAATAATAATAAAAAAAGGAGCAAATTATTTGAAAAACCAGATAAAACTTGTCCAAGTTAATTATCATTAAAATCGAATTTGTAACTAGTTTACTTTCTTCTACAATTTTACGACTATTGATGAGGTAGGAAAACGAAAATGAGAAATGCAAACGTACGGGAAAGAAAAGAGAGGAAAAAGAGAGAGGAAAAAAAGAGAGGAAAAATAGAGAGGAAAAAAGAGAGGAAAAAAGAGAGGAAAAAAGAGAGAGCAGAAAAAGAGAGGAAAAAAAGAGAGGAAAAAAAGAGAGGAAAAGAGAGAGAGAGAAAAAGAGAAAATGAAGGAAAAACGAAAATCGAGAAAAAACGGACAATATGTGTAAAATAGTGGAAAGAAATTTAATACTTCATGAGAGATATTCTCTCGATATGAATAAAGCGAAAGCATTGCGCGTATCTCAAATTTTACGCGTAATGGACACGAGAATTTCATTAACCACGAATATAAACGTGTACTTTCGAAAGCTCGAGAGCAAACGAGTTTAAGAATCTCTCGTTCGACTTTTCGCTTCAAACGATTTTTCTTTTTTATTCGTTACGACGAGTTTAAAACGAGACCACATGGAAAAAGAGAGAAAAAGAGAGAGAAAGAAAGACAGACAGAGAGAGAGAGAGAGAGAGAGAGAGAGAGAGAGAGAGAGAGAGATTGATGGAGAGATAGAGAGATAGAGAGAGAGAGAAAGAGAGAAAAAGAGTGGAAAAGGTAGGAGGATAAACGAGATGCAAATCAAAAAAGAAAATGTGAGAAATAAATCGTTGACGACGTAATGCCAAGTAAAGTGGTAATAACGAGTTCTTTTGAAAAATTTTGTAATTTACCTCTCACTGGAGACTCATATTTTCTTGTAGAATTATACGAACTCGTTTATAGGTTCTTCATCCTTGTCTCTTTTCAAATACTTATTCTCAGATCTTTCTCGATCTCTCTCCCTCTCTCTCTCTCTCTTTCTCTCTTTCTCTTTCATGCAACAGATATACGTAGAACATATACACGTAGCGTAAATACAGGTAGAGCAAATATACGTAATATAGATACATATGTGTATAATATCTAGTTACGTGGTACGTATAATGTCAAATATACATTACACATCACATATACGTGTATATATATACACAGATATATTGACAAATATACGGTCGAATAAGTCGTCTAATTTGCTTAATGCATTCTTGTCCCAATCTCTCGTCTGAATAAGATAGCGTAATCGCTACGAAATAATATTAGATGAAACTATGACCTGGTACACAGTTCCACTGTATACATACATACGTATGTATGTATAAAGTAAATCCAGTTTTGTTTAGCAACTGCTGCAGCATTTAGGTTTACATCGAGAGATGGAAATCTTTCGAGCGTAATTAAATTTTGGTAATATAATCAAAGTAGAATTTTCGGTCAGTGATTATTAGATAATCTTCATCTGCTTTTACTTCTTTCCTCCATTAATGGACTGTATTTCGATTCAAAGGAAAATGAATTTCAATGATAGAACATATATATACGCACGTATAATTGATTATTTTCTTTGTCGTTATAATATCTTCGTCCAAGAAGACATCGTTTCTATGAAAGAAAATAAATGAGGAATTCTCGTTCAATTGTGAAACTTGTTATACTTATTTTAACGAGAAAGATCTTATCTCATTTGAGATAATTCTCTCTGTCGTTCATTTCGCTTCTTCTTTATCTCCTTTTCCTCTTTCTCTTTCTCTTTCTCTTTCCTCTTCTGCTCGTTTTCTTTTTTAGTTCCTCTATAGATAAACCAAGTTGTTGTCGTCATCATTTATATCCATTGATACAAATAGAGGAGAGTTTCTTAATGGAAATCCAACGGAGAAAGAAAAGGAAAGGAAAGGAAAAGGAAGAAAATGAAGGCAAGAATAGATAGAAAAGACGTGCAAATTGTATCCCAGCTCATGTTCGAGGGATCTCATTTTATATGGAGTCTCATTTAAAATCATTTTATTCCTCTTTACGAGAAACGATAGAAAAAAAAAAAAAAAAAAAAGAAAAAGGAAGAAAGACAATGTTCTACATTTAATAAAAACCGAAATCGAGACTAGAAAGAAGAGAAGAAGAAGAGAAGGAATAGAAAAAGTATCAAAGAGAAGAGATATTACGAATCAGATCAATTTAAATCAAAGTAATTTTGCGAGAACTTTCTAATGAACTTTCGTGTCGGTCATGGAATTCGATGTTATAGATGCTCTGCTTTGAAAACGTGAGAACAAAGAATATCGAGTTACAGGAATCATCTATCTATATCATTTATCACATAGTATAGATCTCTCTTTCTTTTTTGTACATATCAACGTTGTAATGTTTTACCAAAGTAAAGATTCGAATGAAAAAATGTAATTAAACCGAGAAAAGGTCAAACAATTTTCTAGAAAATCTTTTTAATACATTTCATTCTGTTCGTATTTTTATACGGATATTTACAAACTTCTCGATATTATATTTATTTAGTAGTCCCGTTCGTATGTCAATATGTTTTCATTCGTACAGTTGTTCTTTCGTACGTAAGAAAGAAAAATCTTTCCGATATTTTATTTACTTCCTATCCTCCTTTTTCTTTTTTTTTCCTTTATATCCCTCGAACGAGAATCGTTCGCTCGTGATCTCTCACGATGAAGTTACGCTCTGCTTAGCACGCTATAACATGAACCTTTCGCTTTCCAACCTGTACGATAGGGGAGAGTCGTGTAAATAAGTCTTAAAAGTCTATGCATTAATTGCCTATTATTTTCTTTTTTCTTCTTTTTTTCCTTTTTAAGTCTTTAAATTTTCAATGATTATACTAATTGTTAATTCAACGCAATCCAGATATTCAATTGAGCGTTCACTATACACTGTAAGCGTTAAAAACGATTAGATATTTATCGCTCGAATAGTTCGAACGGTATTTGCGTGTTTACAAATTCCGTACGATCGATTTTCGATACCATTTGCATGCGTACGCCAGTTTAAAATCTTTCCTTTTTTATTTATTTCCTTTTCCCTCGCATTCTCTCTCTCTTTCTCTCTCTTTCTCTCTCTCTCTCCCTCTCTCTTTCTATCTATCTATCTATCTATCTATCTATCTATCTATCTCTCTCTCTCTCCCTCTTTTCTTTTTTTTTCCTTTCACTTCATTTTTTTATTTCTTTTGTCTTTCTTTTTTTATAGTATCGATCAAGATCAGTACGAGAAAAGCCGATTCCATAGCTCAACGGGTTACGTATGATGGATATATTTTTTATTGTTTGTTTTCTACGAAAACGATCGGAGTTTTTTATGTATTATTTTTCTCTTTGTTTTTATTCCCTCGATCTCTCGCTCTCTATTTTTCTCTTGTTTTTTTCTCATTTCGTTTCCCGTTTTGTTACTGCTGTACATTCCACGAAGTACATATACATATGCATGTACACCTCACGTGTTATAGATTTTCTGCTGTTACGGTTTATGACGTATGAGAATTTATATTCAGAATTTCACGTATGTTGGAAATATTTGCCCGAAATAATTCGAACTATTTGAACTTTTATAAGTATTTTGATTACCATTTAAACGTAGTTTATGAACTATGCAACTTTAATTATTATTATTTAAATACAGTACAGAAACTATGGAACTCTACGTAACAAATATTACGAAGTTCATTATTAAATGCCGAATTATTCAGATATTAATAATATAAAATATAATTATTTATAACCACAGTTCGTAAAATTCGAAGAATTTCGAAAGCGTAGATGTTGGACAGACTAATAATAGTGATAATAATAACAGTAATATCATGTTTTCAACGAAAGATCAGATTTTAACCGTTTATATATGAATATATATGATAAATGGTATATAAATACACGAACAAATGACGAAAATTTCGTTGCAAAAATAAGATGAGAAAGGATAAGATATATTGTTAATAGATCTTTATGATAAGATTTCAATCATAATTCCCTAATGGATCATTTATTGCAATTAATTTGATTGATTAAGACTTTAAGCGAAGTGAGAAATGACAAAGGAATATCGCTGATTGAGAAAATCGAAACGATTGATTATGGTAATACTACTACCATTAATAATTGTGATAAAAATAATAAAAGTAATAATTTAATTTGATACACCAATCGAATAATTGAGAGAACTCGTTATCCTCACGCTTTCGATTCTGCAATTTTTAAATCTAGTAAAGGTGACTGTAGGATATTGAACGCTCACTTCAAAGTAAAGGTAAGATTACCCAATAACGAGCATTCATTTTATATTAAAGGTAAGAATATAATCAACTGAGAGAATTTTAAAATCTAGATAAAAGTAGTCTGTATATATATATATATATATATACATTTTTTTTTATGATAACCTTTTTTATGGTATAATTATTTCACAGTTAAAATCGTTAAAATGAATTTCGTACAGTTTTAACGAGATATTAATTATTTTTTTACATATTAGGAAGCCAAGGAAAATTTATTACGAATATTACTCGAGACAGTAACTATTAAGTCCTTTATACAGGTTTCACTGATCTATTAATTTCGAAGAAGATGAATTTCCGTTGAATATCAGCGTGTTCACGCATGGTTTCTTATGTGAATTACGTGAGAACTAGAGAATTATGATATAATCGTCTTTTGGAGAACTAAATTGTTCGCATCCCTTTGTCTCAAGGAAACTACACACCACGTGATTTTATATTGTATACGGGGAAATTTCCCATAGTGCCGACGACACGATCGATGTATTACATGGTATTAAGAGAAAATAGGATAAGGAAACTAGAATGCTAATATACCGCGAGAAGAAGGATTTAATATTCATATTTCAATCTTCTTAATAATGTCTTTCAAATTGCTTAAAAAAAGCAAATGATTTTTAAACATTTTTATATATCGTATCATTTTATATAGTTCGAATATAGAAATTATTTGAATTTGTTTATTTATTTACGTATGCACATATAAATTAACATACGTAGTATCTATGAATTTGAAAGAGGTTTATATGGACGTACGTATAAATGTACAATATATAAATACATAAATATATAAATTATACGAATGTATATATAGACATATTCGCATATATCTACATATATATATTTACTTTCGTATGAATATTATATAAGGTAGGAATGAAGGTATTTATATATATGTATGAATGTTACTAAGTTTTGTGTATCCGTGAGTTCGCATTGTGCGTTTTGACAAATGCGTAAGAATAAATTAGAGGGGAATACTGCAATGAGTGAATGAAAACTGATGGTTGAGATAAAGTCAAACGAGTATTACTTCCCAAAGGACCGAAACTCTACCTGAAAACAATAGCTTGTTTTTCGGAAATACGAAGGTAACTTAGACAACGTAAGATATTCAGTAAGGAGGAAATAGGATTTATACGCTTTCGGTTTTACGAGTAGGGAACAGTAGCAACTCTCTACTCTTGTTCATGTAATATATAGTTCTTGTTAAAAATTGTAAGAAAAGGTAAGAACGGTACTAACGAAATAGGACATATGATCCTCTTTTTCGGTATATATTTATTGAAAATGTATGAAGAGGTCAAACATTGAAAAGAGAAACGAATTCTACTTTATTTTATCAAATTTAATGAAGCCATTACATCAGATTGATTTATTTAATATCAATATTACCGAGAGAATTACATTTACGAATTTATCAATTTTGTTAAAATGTCATTAAAATTGTATTTTATAATTGTTTCTCGATTCTTCTGTCATCGGCGTGTTGAAGGAATATTATCCTAATTATCTCATATTATTATTTTTATATAATTCATGTTTTTGCATTTGCGTAATTATTCATATGGAATTTATATTGCCATATGTTATTATTATTTTCATGCGAACTAATGGAAACCGATAACATCGGAAATAGATTAAATATAAACCGTGATGCGATGACGTATGAATAAAATGTAGAATTATCTGAATATTACGTTCTACCTATATTACAGTATAATATATGTTTTAACACGTCTATCGTGCGTAAAATATATATGAGATTTTCGACGGTATAGATATTATTAAAATAAAAAAATAAAAAGGAAAAAAGAAAGAAAAAGAGAACGAAAAGAAAAAATACACCGTAGAAAATCCGAGAGAAAAGACTGAATCTTTTCTTGTATTTTCAATTTTTATCTTCCTTGTATGTTCACACTGAGGAGATAGTCGCGAAAAACCTTGTGGGTTTACTCGTGAGGATATGATCTCTCGAAGAATATATCCGGGATAGAATAAGTATATAGAAAACGTCTCCTATCTTTATTTCCATTTCGATCTTAAAACATTTCTCTTAGAGAATTTTATTTCCTTTATACGACTATGTTCTGTTTGAAAAATATTTCTTTTATCTTCTTCTCCCTTTTTTTCGTTCACTCTCTTTCTCTCTCTCTCTCTCTCTCTCTCTCTCTCTCTCTCTCTCTCTCTCTCTCTCTCTCTCTCTCTCTCTCTCTCTCTATCTATCTATCTATCTATCTATCTACCTCTCTTTCTTCCTCTCTTTTCTTTATTTATATGCATATATACTAAAGATAATATATATATTTATTTACTTTTTATGCTAATTATATAGCTTAATATACTGTTATTCCTCTATAGAATATATATATATATATATATATATATATATATATATATGAGTGCGTGTGTGCGTAGAAAGTATAATATCTCATATACAAAGTGAAACGATCGCTTTGATTTTTGAATATCTCTACCCTCCTTTTTTCTTTTCTTTAGAAATATGGAAAAATTTTGTTTCCAAACGTCATATGTTGCAGAGGAGTGCGTAATATGGCAGTAATATTTTTTTATAGATGGACGCGAGAAGAATATATGAAAAGTCTTCCCCTTTCTTTCTTTCTTTTTCTTTTCTTTTTTTCAACAGTATCGTAGTTTTTATTGTAGTGATCGTTATGCAACCTCGATAAAATGTTCTCTATAAAATAGTTATAAATAATTTATAACGAAATATTATTAATTTAAGAAAGCGTGACTAGTAATAATACCGAGAGGTATTGATTTTTCGGTAAAAAAGTAATTTGTTTATATGAATTATTTATTAATTGAGGTAGTTTTATAAATTTTTTAAAATCTGAATTTCCTTCTTCTCCGTCAGGATAATATGATTATACTTCGTAAGAATTTGTTTATATCAAATTGTTTATAACAAATTGTTTATAACAAATTGTTAATTAATGATTAATAATATGTTGTAAAAATTGAGAAAATTGTGCACTTTAAAATGATGTTTGATTCATGTTTCTATGATTTTCAATTTCGCAGATTCAACCCCTCACGTAGTGGAAGGTATTTACGATGTCCTTTTGACCTATATATGAGTTCATTCAATTAGATCAGCGATACATGGAGTAATACATGGATATATGAATTCTGAAAATTTTATGATGTCTATTACTACTACCGCTGCTGCTGTTACTATTATTACTACTACTACTACCATTATTACTACTACTATTATTAGTATTTTTATTACAAACAGCTGTCATACGAATTATGAATAAAAATATTTCGAAGGGGATACCTTCGAGACGAAAAGTCATAGAAACTTGAGAAAAAAACCGCTTTCAAACGTTTTGTATTCTTTATTTATTTAAATAATGCAACGATATTTTTATAATAAAATCTATTTTGTTAATAATTTAAAAAATTGAATATGTTCTTTTATTGATTTTTCGGAACGAGAAGTCGTAGAGACTCGAAACAAACACCGTTTTCAAGCATTTTTTATTCTTTATTTATTTAAATAATATTATGATAAAATCGGTTTTATTATTAAATTTTTTAACTAAATTTCGTCTTTTCTTTCATAATAAAGATATGATTTTGCGACACTTTTAAAAATCTGCCAAGTATAAAGACCCTTTTTTCCAAAGGAATGAAAATCCCTGCGATAAATATGCATTGTCCTTACTTTTATCATCATTATCATCGTTATTATGATTATTAAAATTATTATTATAATTGTATACAGTAGATGACGAAGGCGCAAAGAAAGCAATTGTAGTAAGATAGTCAAGTAGATAATTAGCATTCGTGTGCAAACGACCGAGTGGTAATTAAAATTAACGTGTCTCGGAATAATTATCTGTATCCTGCTCATAAAACTCATTAAGTCGATGTTATCCTGTTGATTTATTTCATACTTAGGGAGATTTCTTTCGTATTATTGAAAAAAAAAAAAGAAGGAAAGAAAAAGAAACAGAAAAAATAATTATACGAATAAAAGTAAGAAGAAATAATTTGGCTCATTTTATTTCCCATCTTTTTCTCCCTCTCTCTTCTTCTCCTTATTTTCTCTCTTTCGTTGCTTTTTCTTTTTTTTTCTTTGCTTTCTTTTTATATTTCTTGTAGCGACAAATCACATTTACGCATTTACAGTTCTCACGACACATCTTGAAGCCTCACAGCTTTTAGTTTTGTATATTCACTGCATACCAGTCCACATACAATTTCAACGTTTCGATGCAATTTCAACAATCCTGTACCGAAAGCGGAAAAATATTCCTGTTATTTTTCCAAGGTCACTATTTTTCTCGCGTTTCGAAGAAACAAATCTAAAAAATACAATTTGATTCGTTCTCTCTCTCTCTCTCTCTTTCTCTCTCGAACGAGGTAAACGCTATTATCTCGTTTTATCTTTTTTTGTATTTTTTTATCCTTCAATCTGACGAAAGGTATTTTCAATGTAACAGACAGTTCTCTTTCTCCTTTCTCTTTTATTTCTTTGTTTCTCTTTGAAATGGTTCGAGATAGTTTTGCAAAGGAATCTGATATACACACGATGAAGTTTTACCATTTTCCTTTTGTGTATCTTCATTATCTATCGTTCTTTTTTAATATTACGAAAAAAGCGAACGGATAATTCCATTTTCCTTTTCTATCCTTAATTTGTTTTCTTTCTTCTTTTTTTTTTTTTTTTTTTCTTTTCAAGATCGTTCTTTGATCGTTCCACGAAACAATTTGTAAAACATGATATTCAAGCTCTCTCTTTCAAACCAAATTAAATCTTTTCATGTATCTCTTTCATCCATTCCCACACATCTTAACCCGTATTTTTCTTAATTATTCTAAATTATACGAAAGAGATAATTATTTGTTGTATAATAACAGACTAATTTTTTGAAGTGGTTCCTACGATGATAGCTATTAAATCACTTTAATTACTGTATCAACAGGCGTAAATCTTTCCTTCTATCTACTCTCTGTATGTATATACTAACGTATACACATATAGATAAATATATATAGGTATATAGAAGTTAGTGCTATGTGAAAAGGGTGTCTAATGAAAATAGAAGGAAATTGAGTGAGCTTTCCATGTAGTTCGAGTAACTGGTCAAACTAAAACGAAACGGCAAAAAGGAAAAAAAAAAGAGAATGAAGTCGAAAAAAAGGTGAAGAGGGAAAGAAAAGAATAGGATGGACAAAAAACAGAAACGAGAGAAAAGGTGGAAAGGTGGAAAGGTGGAAAGGTAGAAAGGTTGAAAGGTTGAAAGCTATAAAGGTAAAAAGGTAGAAAGGTAGAAAGTAAGAAGGGAAAAGGAAAAAGAGATTAATAGCTTTAGGAAATCAGAGGAAATAAAGGAAAATTAAGGACCGAAATAAAAATCGAATTTTTCTCGCTCGTAGATTTCTCTTAACGAAATTGGTATTAACGTTATTGCTTCGAAGGAACATCGAAATTAATTTCACTATCTTCACGCCGTCATTATTTCAAACAAATGAAACTATACACGTTAGCAAATAAAGGACGTGAAAGATTGATTCGTGGTGTACCAAACTATTTGATCTCGTAACAGATGCTTGACATCCTTCTCGACAATTTGCGGTGTTCTCTGGTATTCGATAATACTGGAGTACGTTCCTCTTAGATTATTTTTCGATAATTATAAAAAGTGGAGGAAAGGAAATCGAAGAGTAAATTTCGTCGTGATTTTCGTTGTTCGATCAATTTACTCGAGTCGTTGCGAAATTTATTTCTCCGTTCTTTTTGATTTAACAATTCCCTAGCGAAATTATTGTTTTATCGTAGTTCCTTGATTAATATTTATTACAGTTATAATCGATTATAAAATAATCATTATTGTTATCGTTAGAATAATATTTATTATATTTATTTTCTTTTCATTTTGCTCTTATTTTTCAGAGGGCTGCAAATATTTGGACGAATGTGTATTCAAATAACAAGCAAATAACAACAGGGAAACAAAATAACAAACAGAGATATTAAAAAAAAGAGGAAAAAGAAACATATAAATATGCGTGAACATATCTCTGTTTTCTCTGTTTTCTCTTTTCCTTTATTATTTTTTTTTTCGTTTCGAAATAACAACCTCAATAATAATTATTTCGAGATAGTAAAACTTTTGAAATATCTATTTTATATACGTAAACGAAGATACGTGAATATTTCGTCATGCACATGTACTGACATATTTTATTTTATTTAGATAAAGACCTGCAATTTAGTCGTTACTTATTAATTACGTTATCATCAACGCTGGAAACGACCGGACGTGTCTTATTTCTGATGGAAAAAGATGATATTGAGATTTCTATATTTCTCTCATTCTTTCTTCGTTTCCATCTTTCTAGTTCACGCCATTTCTAAGGAAAAGAGATTTCGTTGTTGGAAATACTCTCGAGTTCGTAGAAATTTAATGAGCGTGATCAAGAACGGCGAATCGTTTCCAGAGTGTTCGCTGACGTACGTTTAGCGAAACTCGGATGGGGTCGGGAGAGAGATAGATGGGGTGGGAGAAAGAGAGAGAAAGATAGATAGGGTAGAACGGAGAGAGGGTGAGAGACACATAGGGCGGGTCAAAATGAGAGAGAAGCGCATAGGGCGGGGCAGAATGAGAGAAAGAGATACGTAGGGCAAAAGGGAGAGAGGGAGAAACATAATGTGGAAGGGAGAAATATAGAAAAACGCGTAGGGTGGGAGAAACGCGTAAGCCAGGAAGGAAGGGAGAAATACAGAGAAACACGTAGGATGGGAAGTAGATAGGAAGGGAGAGAGATACATAGGGAAGGCTGCAGGCAGAAAGGGAGATAGACAGGGAGAGAGAAAGATATTATAGATTTTCGTTTCAATCAAATCCACTGGACTGTAGAAACATAATCAATTCTGTCGAATTGGTCGAGAAAAAGCTAGGAGAGAAGATGGGTCAGAACGAAAGACAAAAATAGAATATAAAAGAATAAAACTGTAATGGAACATCGTTAAAATTGTGGGTAAAAATAGTTCGTTCGTTCGTTAAATTGATTTCTGTAGTCTTCCTTTTTTCAGCAGGTTTTTAGTTTTTTTCATTCTTCCTTCCTTTTTTCACCGTTGTTAGTATTATTATTATCAGTATTATTTTATTTTCGTTTGCGTTCCTTACCTCATAAGGTATGGTTCTTTGTTTGTTATTTGTTCATTATCGTTGACATATAGCAATTGTTTGGTATCTTGTCACTAATTAATTAACTTATCCATATATATATATATATATATATATATATATATATATATTTCTTCTCTGCTAACAGTAATTAATTTTGTTCCTTATTTGTCATGACTTCCTCGGATAAGTCTAATTATAAGTTCTCCTGCTTTCTACTTGCGAAACTAAACTATATAATATGTATATAATCAAGCTTTCTTGAAAGGATCGTTTGATATAGCTAAGTCTTCCTTTTCTGTCAACTTCTTAGTTCTTACAGATAATAATGTCCTTCCAAACATTACTGTAATGAGAGACACCAGAGATTATATTTCATCTACGATATTAATACTACATTTCAACATATAATCTTCATTTTATATTTATTATAAAATCAAATAATATTATTAATACGTTTTTAATTATTTATATTCCTCTTTCATATTTACAATAAGAGATCAGAACGGAAATTATAATAATTATATATTGATACGCGAGATTTTTTTCTCTTTTTGTTCATTAATATTTATAATGAAATGATGTCAGTTCGTATTAATTCATCATTTGAATTTATAAGTTATAAATTATTTAATAATTATGTAAATTTATCAATACAAATATATCGCAACATTTGCGACATTATTTATCATAAAATTGAACGAGATTGTCAGAAATTCATTTGATTGATGAAACTTTTTGTAATCATATTGATTAAAATGAAGGATAATTACAATATTAATTTCTTCTCAGTATAAATATTAATGAATTTTTAATAACTTTTATTATAAAATAATTAATAAAGTACGAGCAAAGGGAAGAATATATAACTTTGTCAGCGCGTTTCACTTTATTATTAAAACTTCACTGAGAAAGGTATTTTCTTTTTCCTTTTTGTTTTAAATTCTTACGTAAGTAAGTCGGGTGAAAGAAGTATATAAGTATACAAAAAGATTGTAAGATTATAAGATAAGTCGCTTTGAGCGAAAAAGAGAGGAACACAGAGGGAGGCAGAAAGGGAGAGAGAGAGAGAGAGAGAAAGAAAGAGAGAGAGATGTGTTCCATTAAAGATGTAGAGCTCTCAAGGCAGACGACAATTTCGAAAAGTCACGTAGACTAATGTGCACGAAAGCTCCGAAGACTTGTATAAGCGTCTACCGAAAGAAGGGAAAAGAGGAAAAAGAAGAGGAGGAGGAGGAGAAATCTTTTTGAAGAACAAAATGTCTTGCGTATGACGTTCTTCTTAAAATAATTTAAATTAAAAAAAGGAAAATATTCTTGACAAAGGATTTTAATCTTCCATAAGAATGAATTTAGAAACATTAATTTTTTAGCAAGTGCAATTTATACGAATAAGACTTTTAAAAAGAATACATAGATGGATAGTTAAATATATATATATATATAGAGAGAGAGAGAGAGAGAGAGAGGGAGAGAGAGAGAGAAAGATAATAGCATGAATCATATTGAAAATTGGACATATTTTAATTAAAATCGATAATTTAAATTTGGATTAAATGCTTTTCTAATTAAATTTAACAATATTATTACTATAAAATACAGACAGAAGAGATATGCCACAAATTATATTAAACATATTCATACGAGTGAAATCGTATATAGAATTAAGTATCGCCAATATGATAATTGATTAAAATTTTGAGCTAATCTAATCAAATGTTTAATCCAATTTATGTTTTACGTACGAAAATATAAAATCAAACGCGAAACGAATGGAAATTTTGGTCTAATCAATTAAGATAAAATGAAAATGTATGAATTCCTTTATTATTGCCCTACTTACTCGATAGATTCAATATAATTCAATATAATTCAATATAAATTCCATAATTTAACAAATTACAAAGGTATATATATATATATATATATATATATATATATATATAAAGAAGAATAAAAAGATATAGAAAATACGAAGACCATTTCTATATATATATATAAAGAAGAATAAAAGGATATAGAAAATACGGAGAACATTTTCTTTCCTCTTGTCCTATTTTATATCGTATTAGAAAACAGATAAATACGCTATTGGAGTTTATAAAATATCGAGAGAGAACGACAGGTGGGCACTTTTATCGAAAGAGCTTGAATCTAGGTTGCGCGTTAGACTCTTCAGAATGGTTAGCTACGCATGCTCGAGTGTCTGCGAGGTCTTCAATATGCATACCATGGAACGTCACGTATGGTTCCCGTACATTTTCTATAATGCATGACGAATAACGAACCTAATAAAGATAATAGCTTCGTTATAAATAAACGAGGAGAAAAGCTTTTTTTTTTAGTTTTTCCTTTCTTTCCTCTCTGTTTTTCTATTATAAATGCTTGCATCAAGCATTTCCAATGAACTCCATTGATATTAGAGAAGAAAAGAGAAGTCGCTAAGTAAAATAAAGTTTTCATTGACCTCAATACGATCTAATTTCTATTTTATTTTATTTTCTTTCTCCGAACGTATTCTTTTTCCTTTCTCTCTCTCATTTCTTTTCCATTCTTTTATTTCCGACTTAATTCTATTTTCTTTCCTATTTATTCATTTATTTATTTGTATTTATTTGTTTATTTCCTCTCTCATTATTTCAAGTTTCGTTCTCATTATTTCGTTTCGAAATGGGAAAGAAGGAATAAACAAATGTAATATGATAATTAAATTATTTCAAGAGGAAAAAATACATCATATATGAGCGTGTATATTTATAAATATATATATACAGAATATATATATATAGAATATATAGAATATATATATATAGAATATATAGAATATATATATATAGAATATATAGAATATATATATATATATAGAAATATCTTTTTTATACTCTTCAGTTTTTATTTTTTCATTATTAAATTGGAATTCTAATTTTAATTTCACTTGTAATTTTTTCATTTTTCCATTTTCTTTTTCATATTTTCGTTTTTCTCTCTTATTTTTTAAATTTCAATTTCGACCATATTCAACAATTAGTACAATGAAAAAATAGATGGCATCCATCAAACGTTTGCAAAATGAAAAAGTCCATACCTTTCTTCAATGTATTTTCATTTTTATTTTATTTCATTTTATTTTATTTTATTTTATTTTATTTCTGTTTCGATTCCAGTTTGCAATATTCTCGGTCAATTTTCATTACGAAGTGTCTACTCGAAAGAGGTAAAATAATCGATGGTAGATTGATTAAAACAGCATAATGCGTACAAAAGAAAAAATAATAAAAAAGTAAATAATAAAGAAAAATAATAAAAAAGAAAAAAGAGGACAGGACGAATTCTTCCCTTTCTTTTGTCATTATTTCTTTAATCGCATCTTTAACGCTCCTAAACGATACGATCATAGATTAAGTAAAAAAAGAAAAAAACGAAAAAAGAACTTTCTCTGTTCAAAGGTGAAGTACTTTGATCGCGTGTTTCTTCCTAATCATAGTGGTTGCAGTTTCTAAGCACAATACATCTACGAGAATCACGGTCGCACGCGATCTCAAATTTTCACGAGCAATCGATGTTCGTTTTCTATCTTCTCTCTTTCCCTCTCTCTCTATCTATCTTTCTCCATTTTTCTCATCCTATCTCTCTTCATCTATCTACCTATCCATCTCTTATACTATCCGCACTTTTTCATCGTACGTAAATTTTTCTTCCTTTCCTCTTTGTTTTATTCTGTTACATGAAACTTGCCATTAACGACTTCCTGACAAATGTCTGCATAGTGTTCGAGATCGTATTTTTCTTTTCTTTCTCATTCTATTTGTCTTCCTTTCGCTATAAATCTTCGTTTCTCGGTTGCAATCGATACTCTTAAATTTATTCTTTCAACATGAAGATTACTTTTATACATATATACAGTTATGAATAAGAAAGATAAAAGAATATGTATATTACATATCTTGTTTTTCTTTTATCCTTTCCTTATTGTTTCTCATATTTTACGAAAAGATATATAAAAGATACGATTGTTATCATTTATTCTTTTATAATTTCATTTATTTTTGTAATACTATAGTCTTTTAATTCTTAATATCCGCATGTCCATTAAGACGTTCTCTTAAGATTCTCTTTTTAAGATTTCTTTCCTTTACTCATTTATTTATTATCCTTTTTTCATAAGAACAGAAAAGATATACGAAATCCGATCACCAGAATTAATCGTATTATCGTATTTTATACATTTTCTGCTTATTATTCAATTTCATTTATTTATTAAGATTTTTAAATAAACGACGAATTAATGTAATTTTCTTTTCTTATAAAAAATTACTTTTCCATAGGTACTTCATAGAATTGATATTTACTTGTCAGCTTTTCCATCGTAAATTTTTTTCATCTTTCACCTCTCAGTTCCTCTCAGTCACTCTCTCACTCTCTCTCTCTCTCTCTCTCTCTCTCTCTCTCTCTCTCTCTCTCTCTGTCTCTCTCCCTTTATATACGAAATCCACAAGTTCCATATTTTCTATCCATTTTCCGAAGCAATATTCTTCTACCTCACGTCTTTTCTATGCACTATATTAATAATAAAGCAACCACGAGCTTCACTTCCCTTTTTTTATCTTTTTTTTGTCATATTCTTTCGAAGCTTGAACCATCTCACGTTCTTTTCACGTTTGTTCCTTCAGTCTCTCTATCTTCCTCTCTCTCTCTCTCTCTCTCTCTCTCTCTCTCTCTCTCTCTCTCTCTCTTTATCTATACGTATCTATATCTTTCTACCTCCCTTATTTTTGCCATCTCTCATATAGGTATAAATAATTCACTTTAATACGAGCCTCTTATCTCTATTTCTCATGATACTTGTCAAACAATATATATTTTATTAGAACTAGTAATATTACCTACATTGGAAACTATTTTCTCTCTCGGCAATGTTGAAAAATACATACTTCGTGAGTTTACACAACGATATTATCGAAAAAGTAAAAAATCGAGAACCGAAACGAGATACTTCTCACCAAGAGTATCGTGTTCAATAGTATAATACATCAAGTACCATGTACATACCTACACTCCCAACACAACGAGCTTCCGATAGCTTTTCCTGTGAATTTCTATGCTCTCATTTTACAAGTCATTCTCTCAGCTTTTTTGTGTATTTTCTTTCTATACCATTCATCACTGTTCTGTTTTACTTCTTTTTTTTTGGGTCTACTCTCGCGAGTTCTTTTTTTTTTTGCTCTCTCCTTTCTCTTTTTATTTTTCTACTTTTTTTTTCTTTTTCATTTTTTTCGTTGTTGTTGTTTTTATTTCTTTTTCCCTTCTTCGCTTTTACCTTTTCTCTCTATTCTTGAAAGAAGAGAAATTAGTTGAAAGAAAATTGGAAGGCGATTCGATTTAAATCGAATTTATTGGCTTTGCATTCATTTCGAAATGTTCATGGCATTTAGAAAGTTTTATTTGTTAAAAAGAAAAGAACGTAATTAAAGTAGGAATAATTTCATTTTGCTTGAACGATTCTGATTTCAATCAGTTGATTATTTTGCTTTTCTCTCACTTTTGTTTTTAGATAAATATGAAAGAAAATTACGGAATCTGTCGCTTTAAATTGAATTTGTTGACTTTATATTTGTCCGAGGTTGTTTTATGAGAAAATCATAATTATCAAAGTTAGATAGAAATAACTTATTAAAAGTAGAAATAATTTTACCTCGATGTAGATATGTTGAATTACATGGTAATTATAAAATATCTTTCCTTTCAAAAGATTACATGAAGTGATAAATAAAGAAATAGCATATATTGATCTTCTTTCTTTTCCTTATTGATTAAAAAATATATATATGTGTATATCGTCTCAAAGAAAATGGAATTATTAAAAAGTTGATATATTAAAATCATGAAAAAAGGAACAAGAATATATTATTTATTTCTTTGAAAATAACTCTAACGAAGATAAAAATAAAAATGAAAGAAAGAAAGAAAAAAAAATTAGAAATTACGAAATGAAATCAAAATGATCGAGTACAACGCAATATTAAATTTCTGTTCGAACAGAACAGTTTATATCTTTATCGGAGTAAAAATGGTAAATCAGAATATGAGGGAATAAGAGGAGATAATACACGCAGGTACACACATATATACACATATAAAAATAATATAACTCACGATCATTATAATCATGTTACACGCATGAGAACAAAAAGCTCGTCAGATCGTTTTAAAGCTTACAATCGAATAATTCTGTTCCGAATTAATTGGTAGCTCGATCGATCTGCTAACGAATCTTTTGTAATCGTTCGTAATGATTCTTGGAAATCGTAGCAATCGATGTGTAATATGCGTCTCTATTCATGTATCTTGCCAATAAATCGTCTAACAGATCGTGGGTTGATCAAAAGCTATATACGTGTCAATGCTCACAAATAGATCAGTGAAAGTACATTCTCGTCCAATTTTATTTGCCTCTTTTTTTACTCGTTTTTACATATGTATGTATGTATAGATATATATATATATATATATATATATATATATATATATATATGTAAAGCACAGTATTTTTCTCCGCTTGTCCACTCGTTTCTTTCCTTTTCAAATGATACTTAAAAAAAGAATTAAAAGAAAAAAATGAAATATCTCGTTAATCTTTTTAATCTACTAGAATCATGTTTTCTTAAATCCTTGCTCATTTTTTTTTTTTTTCTTTTTTATCGATTGGAAAGTGACACATGTAGAGATAGTAGTACATAGATGTAGGTATTTAAATATTACTGGAAAATGACGCAATAATCTCCGGATAGTGTACGGGTTAGATCGGACATTTTTATTCCCCTCTTGATTTTATCTTTTCCCGTTTAATTATTGTTGGAATAAAACATATAAAAAGAGGAACAGGTGTATATACGGTTCGAGGGAGAGAAAGAAAGAAAGGATATATATGTACGTATATATACATACACATATATATATACGAGCATATATATACATATTTGTATACCGGGAGCAAAGGGGAGAGATAGATAGGGATAGAGAGGGATACAGCTATGTAAATATGTATACATGTATAGATAGATAGGGAGAAGAGACAAGGTAATGCAAATGTTTGGAGTATACATCGAGTTTGCGTATCGATTTCCGGCTATATTCCGACTGAACGGATTCCATCGATGCGTTAATAATGACTCGTGGTTCGAGTGGTTTCGATGTATTTGCTCGGATTCAAAAACTGACGGATTCCGGATTCGTTCGTTCAATCCGAAATCTTCTTGCTCGGTCAAACTTTCTTTTCATCTCTCGAGGAAAAATAAAAGGGTAGAAAATTATTATTGAATATTTTTCTTCCTTGCTCGTTTATCATCGTCTTTAATAAATTTCACATTAAACGAAATACGAAAGAAATATATAAAATGACAAGAAATGAAATAGATCAATCAATTTAATTAATTAATTAAATACTACGAAAAGAAATCAAAAATATTTTAAAAAAAAAAAAAGAATAAAAATGATATTTGCAATCTTTCATAATTTGAAAGAAATGATTGATATAAATGTTATATTTTTACATGTTAATAAATACATAAATGATTGATGTGAATGACATATGTATATATATATATATATATATATATATATATATATATATACCTATATACACATACACACACACGCACATATATATATATATATATATATATATATATATATATATAGGTAGATATAGATATAGATAGAGATATATATATTATTATATGAAATACCCGGCCATGAATTAAAGATCGTTGAAGAGAACGACGAACAAACACGCATGCGTGAAAGGTGAAACATACTTTGATGCAACCTAGATAACCATAGGAAAGAGGAAAACGGTATTTCCGGGACGAGAGAATATCTCCGCATTCTAATTGAGATCTATCGTATCTAGATATATGTCCTTCAGAGAAGACATTAATTGGCGGATATTTTACTAATTGTGCAAATATTTGATCGGAAAAGATCACGATTCTTGTAATAATTGCCGAATTTATATCATCGAATTTGATAATAACGTTAGCAAATACGTTTTTGTAAAGTTAAATAACTGTTCTTTTTCCTTTTGTTTTTACAAATGAGAAACTTTATTAACATTAAAAGTAAAAATTCAATGCTAAAGTTTAACAGAATATTTATATATAATGGATATTAATATGTTATATGTGATAAATCTTCCTTTTTTAACATTTAATATTATCTCATTCGTAAGATAAATCAATATTATGAATGTCTATAACAATGATAATGCGTAATAATGGTAATGATAATAATAATAATGTAGATATTCAGATTCGCAAATCCCTATTATGAATACCTAAATTGTTTTAAGTCCACTTGTTATCGTAGATCTCCCTAATGAACGCTAATACCACTACAAATCTATAAATGATAAATTACATCCTAATATCAGGGAATAGATTGTACAAGATTGCATATATAAATGCCCTTTGATTTAAATTTATGACGATGAATAATAGCGAAAATTTGTCAGAATAATATAATACGCATATAATAATATAATAATAATATAGTAATATTAAGGATAAATATATCTTTGGGAAAAACTTTAAAGATTTTTATTCGCATTTTCTTTATTAGACTCTTTCATCGATCTTAAATTCATCAAAACTTTACTTTTATGATATCTACGAACGTACACGTTCGAATCTGATCAATCATATTCTCTTCGTGTAATAAGAGATGATCGAATAAATCCAGAAAATTCTTCTTCTTCTTAGGACATTCACATAAGAACATAGAAGAACGAAAGATTTATTCGACGCGTGAAGTTTCCTCTAAAAAGTTTTCTCTTGACCCCGAATCCATCGAATTCAGTGCGTTCACGAGAAAGCTCTCATCTCTCTTTCGCTCGCTCGCTCGCTCGCTTGCTCGCTCCCTTTCTCTTTCCCCTCTTTCTCTTTCTCTCCCTCTCTTTCAAACTCTCCTATCCTATTTCTCCCCTTTTATCTCTCCCTTTTTTCCTAACTGTTCACGTTCCTCTTTCTCTCATTCGCACGTACATTCAGATATACGAATAGTGTTTTAGCACGAAATTCTATTCGAGTGCCCGTAGAAAATTAGGTTTGTTATTCGTATAGGAAAATCAATATATCGTACGAAATTCAACTCTCGATCCTTACGAAGGCAATATGTTCGACTGATTTTCTTTTGCTCTTTTATTGTTCCTCTCCCTTTTGTTTTTTCCCTTTTTAGTTCCCTTTTCTCTTTTTATTCCTTTGAAAATTCGCGAACGTAGAAAATAGATATCATACGACAAAGATCGACGATAAAAAGGGAAAATACATCAGTGTAAATATATATTATGAAATTTTTTTAAACGAAGAAGAACTTACCTATTATTAAACTCGAGAAGAATCGGGTGGACGATAATTAAATGGTGAAAAGCAGGAACCTGTAAAAAGAGGAGAAAAATTAAAAGATGTGAAAGAGTAAAAAAGAAGAGGATGAGGGAGAAATAGAAAAGACGCAGAAACCCTTTCCTCGAAAGGAAAGAAAGAAATACATGATGGAATATAAGCTCAAAAGAATGAAAAAATTACAGAAAAAGAAAACCTTTGCGAGAAAGCGAGAAAGCAAGAAGGAAAGGAAGAAAGAGATAAAGAAAAGTTCATTTTGAATATTCAAATAGAAAGATTTTTCTACTTTAAAGAAGGGATGTGAAAAAGGGCGCGGTCGGATACTCTCCCTCTTTCCCCCCCTCGCCCTTCTCGTTCCGCTATTACCCCCACCCTTACGGCTCCCTTTCTCTCTTTTTCTTTTTCTTTTCCTCTGCTTTTTCTCTCTCTCTCTCTTACTCTTTTCCTGTCTTTTCCTTTCTCTTGACGTGAAAAGATAGAAGAAATAATTACGAAAATCATATATTGAGGAATAAAAGATATAAGGAAAAAATTGACTACTAGGGAAACGGAACTCGTAAATAATTTAATGGATAAATAAATAAGTAAAACGGGGGGTCAAAAGGTCAGGAGAGGAAGGAAAAAAAGGGGGCCAAAATGATAGACTGCGAGAAAGAGAAAGAGAAGGAGAAGGAGAAAAGAAGGGCGTACGGGAAAAAGAAAAAGATAGAGAGATAGAGGAAAATAACCAGACGTAATGGAGAATTTCAGAATCGTAATTTCGCTATCGGACTTACGTCAATTACTCTCTTATGACTTTATTTCGACTAATATCTATCGATTCGCATATTTTTGAATGGAGATACGAACGAACGATTAGCAACGTAGAAATGGACAAAACTATGAGATTACTTTCTACGTTACTATCGTTCGTGCAGATTACTTGCTAAGAAACTTACGATTAGAAATTGATCATTGACTTTGTCATCTCGTCCTGTTCCAAGTAGTGCCTGTCGAGTCAGCGAACGGCTTCTGCTATTCTTTCTATTCTCGTTTTACCTCGACGTATTGCCAATTTCCTTTCCTCTCCTCTCCTTTCCTCTCAATTCACCACTCACTTCACTTTGCTACGTTTTACTGTCCCTACTCTTTTGAAGCCTTTCTTCTCCCTCGTCCCCCTTTTTTTTCCTACTTCTTTTATGCCATAAACATAATTTGTATGAAGAAAGTAGGCTTCACCTTGTATTCCGTGAACGGACTCCGCTATTACTTGAGCCGAGTTGGTACGCGACGCGCTTATACCAGAGAGAAAGGTGGACAAAAGAATGAGAGAGAGAGAGAGAGAGAGATGGACAAAGAGAGACAGAGAGAAATGGATAGAGATAGATAGAGACAGATAGACAGAGAGAGAGAGAGCAAGTGAATATATGTATCTCTAGTGCTTTCCACTACGTCGAAAATTCTCTATGCGCTGTTAATGTATCGATTAGGGCAAACAGGCGCGTGATTTGAGCCGTAAAATAAATCTATTATGTTGCACTTCATATTCAAATCCGTTCCTTTCCTTTCCAATACGCACGATGTTCGAATTTGTCTACGGCTGAAGCGTACGAATCCTATCTACGTACGTGCGCGACCATCTGGTTATTAAGCTTATACGATTTTGTACGATTTCGATGTATTTTGTAAAATTTAATGCATACTTTCTCGTTTATTCCTCCTATTTCTGCCTTTTCTTCGATTTATGTGTATATATATATATATACACATATGTATATATAATGTATGTACAGGTACACATATATGACGATGATTATAGAAATTAATGTTATTCCGTATGGTATGATTTATTATGTGTTTTTAAAATACGCGAACTTTAGGAAATGGATGTGAAAAGACTCGTACAAACGATGAAATGGCGGAAATCCATTTGCAACGGAGGATCTCTTTTAAGCCGTAATACCCTCATAAAGTTTGAAAATATATAAAAGTGAATTGAGATTATTTATAATTATTGGAGATTATTCGGAACCCTTTTCCCTTTGAAGTTGTCATTTATTATGTCCTTCTTTTACGAATGGTTAAATCTATAACGTTCTTAAACAGCAAAGGCAGATCTTTCGAGAAAGGACGACCATTAAATTATATAAAAGATGAAAAGAAAGAAAAAAGATTCATCGACGAGTGACTTTTATCAGTCATTTCATTAATTTTTATAATCCTAAAATACTCAAGATACTAATTAGTTCAGTCTGTTCGCATCAAGGGAATTGATGTTAACTACGGATTAAATCATAATACGATCGAATGCCAATTAAGCCGAATTTCCAACGAAATTTTCCATCGATAATTTCGATAATCCATATTGCAAGTGTATGTATGTTTCCATTAATATGTGGTTATTTTGCCTATAATGATAATAATACTCGAGTTTATAATACGAGTATTACATGGTATTAGAGAAGGAAAAATCAACAAGAGGGCTAAGCATCTTACGCTTGTTAGCCTTTAGTTTATGGAGAGAAACAAGATGAAACATGGAAAAATACGAGAAAACAAGACAAAAGAAAAAAAATTAAAAAAATAAAGGATAGAAGGATAAAGGAACGTAAGTATAATAGAAGAGCAGAAATATTGAGGTAAAAACTACGCAAACAATATCATTAAGAAGGATATGAAAAGGTATAGAGGGATTAAGAAAAAGGATGAAGGGATGAGAGACAAGGGAACGCTAGATTGGACTCCGTGGTCGCAACGCATCGAGTGTTTACCACCAGAGATGTATAAAAGTTCCTAACGGAGACCATCACACCACCTTTGGGCAGAATTTCAAGCGATAAATGACTCCTTAGAAAAGAACTTTTTACCACTCATGCGAATAGAAAAGTTTTTCCTTTTTGTCGAAGCAACAGGAAAGTAAAAACTTACGAGGTACGAAAGATCGCAAAGAAGAAAAGATTTCTGATAGCAAAGGTGCTAAAATGGGGATGAACGAGTATTGGTGTCTCGTAAGTAAAAACATTTTTGATACGTAGTTCGCGAGTACATCTGTATGCTCTGTGTTCGTATGCTATCTATTCTTCTGTCTTTTAGGTTCTTTTCTGTGTAAGTTGTACCGAAATCTACTAGTTTTACTACGTGCTCCTCTTACCAATCTTTAAAGTTTCATCTCTGATATATTTCACCTTTTCTTTTCAGTTCTCAAATGTTCTCGATAATTCTATCATAAAGTTTCATCTACTTTCTCGCATTGTTTTAGAGGAAAAGAAGAGAAGAGAAAAGAAGAGAAATAAATAACTAACTCAATAAAAAGTCATCCTGACATGCTTCAGCGTCGATGGATTTTATATAATATATTATAATTTCGTATTATATTTACTTATATACCTCTTGAAAAGATTTATGCATATTGAAATTTTATTCTGTCCATCATCCGATAACGAAGTTTCGGAAGTACGTTTAGTTGCTTTTATAAAATTTTATCAATAATGAATCTATCAACGATGAAGTTCAATTTTTTTTATCTTCTTCTTGTTACATAATTAATTCCGAAGTCAAATATGAAACACTTGTTTACACGTTCAGATAAAATAGGTTAAAGATAAAAAATAAGATACTTTTTTGTATCGATAAAATAATGATCTACTTTACCGACTGTATTACCGACTGTATTTTCTTCAAACGATATAATAGTTCTCTACCATTACTACCTATGATAACTTGATAGATAAAACAGGGTTCTACTATTACCATATAATTTCGAGAAATTTATAAATACGTTTGAAAAATTTCAAGTAATTATATTATTTTCTTTTTCTAGTCATTTATAAAAACGAAATATATACTTTAGAAAGTTATTAGAAAGTTATTAGAAAGTTATTAGAAAGTTATTAGAAAGTTACAGTCAGATATTCGCATAAAGACATTGTAATAGTAGGCAACTACATTACCCACAGTCGAGAATTTAAATACTATGCATTTACCTTCTGTGGTATGAAATTAGACATTAGAAAAAAATGGAAATGTTTTAATATTTTTACATTTAATATTTCTAAATGTGAAACAAAAAGTTTCATATCTGTTCATATTAAGAAACACGTATAATTTTTATATGTAATGTAATGTAATATATAATTTATTAGTAAAGTCTTTTTTAAATGCTCAATGATAAGGTTTTTCATTGAGCCACATAATTTTACAAATATAATATTAAAAACACAATATACATACATGTACATATATATATATGTATATACATACATACATACATACATACATACATACATACATACATGCATGCATGCATGTATGTCTACATATCTATATATATATATATATATATCTATCTATATATCTGTTATACATTTATTGATTTATCTATATATACATACATAAATACATACATACATACATACATACATACATACATACATACATAGATACATACATACATATATATGTCTATATATCTATATATATATATATATATAATAATTTTAAAAATATAAAATGAAAAAATCAATATACATACCTGTACATATATATATTGATACATACATATATATATATACATGTCTATATATCTATACATTTATTGATTTATCTATCTATACACATATATATCTATATATCTTTACAGTTATTGATTTTTCTATCTATATATATATATATGTATATATATAAATTTTAATATGTCTTTATTATACATACATATAAGAAAAAAATAACAGCGAAACAATAATATCGAAATATCCTGTTCCATATATAAGATTATTCTCCATATTTAAACAGAAAATCAGGCAATACTATGTTTGCTAAGTCTTCACTATATTAAACTAACCTTGCCAAAGGGACGATGGTTGTAAGTTGCTTGTACATTATAGCATAATTGCTTAAGAAAGTCTGGAATGTGATCACCGACACATATATATACGCACAGACACATAGATTTAGCTTATAGGACGTAAAATATTAAGTAATTCGAAAGTAATGCCATCGCAATTATGTACACGCCACGCCTATGCGAAACTTCTAGAATGCTCGATGGCATTTGAAGTTGGATGGCAGGCCGCAACAATGCTCGACAATATTCAAACGATTCCAGAAATTCTATTAGATTTTACATACGATAACTATCTGTGATAACTAATATGTGAAAATCTTTAGTTTCGAGAAAAATTAATTAAAAAAAAGAAAAAAAAAAAAAAAAAATTTGCATGGTCAAATCGATCGAATGAAACGCTTTCTTTTTTTGCAGCATTTAATAAATTGAAATTATTACTATTATTATTAACAAATATATTTATATATTTCGTACAATATATTTTAGCTAATAATATTAGATCAAATGTATATAATAATATTCGATTATATATAATATTAAATAACTATAATATATTGTCTATATATAATAAAATATAATAATTGCTTATAACAATAATAATGTCACAATATATTAGACGATATTATAAGATAATTATAAGACAATTAGAACTTTTACATAGATATAATATTAGCTAATTGTAATATCTTATCTCTAATGATATAATAATAAAATAATAAAACATATTAGTATAAGAATAAAATAAATAAAATATAATGCAATGCAAAGAAACATTTATAAGATCATGTTATTTACAAACACATATATGTATATAAATCACAGAATGGAAATAATATATAAGATCAATAGAACGAATCAAAAATGTGTTTTTTCTAGATAGAATAGTTTCGTTGGCACGTTCTGCGAACAGCTGAGTAAACAAACATCTGTCGATTTAATATTCTTGTAAACATGAAAACATGATTTGAATTAATCGATATACAGATTTGCATGAGAAGAAAAAGGGAAATTAAATCGTTGTTGATTTTCTCTGTTTGTCTTGCTTTTTTTAAGAGACAAAAAATACTTTCAGAATCAAATACGATTTCCAAAACGTACTCATCTACTTTGAGACGTTTTATCCTTATTACAAGAAAAAATTGAAAAGAAAAAAATTGATCGAATCAATTACAAAGACATGTATCATCGTATCATTGCTTCTTCTAGCAAAATATGTATTTTTCTAATACATACGAAAAGAAATTAAAAAGAAGAAATAATTAAATTGGACAGAGTGAAGATGAAGATGACGACGGACATAAATGAAAACATATTCTATAATCAATTATAGATATTTCATGAATTTTATGATAATAGAAAATGTAAGATTGAGATATTAGTCGATAAAACCTTATAACATACGTTGGATGCAATATTTTCTAATTATTAGATTAGAAAGAGAGATTGAGATATTCGACGATAAAATCGTTGGAATGTCTACGTTAGATAAAATTTTCTAATTATTATTATTATCATTATTATCATTATCATCATCATCATCATCATTGTTGTTGCTTTGTCGTCGTCGTCGTTGTAATTATTATTATTATTATTTATGTTTCTTTCCTTTCTCAGTTACGCACGATTAATTTCTGACCTCATATAAATGTCGTACTCGTAACCCACTTTTATAGAGTCGATAAACGGTTTCTTTGGTCTACTTATTAGTCGGTGAATGTATTCATGAATAAAACGGTACAGATGTGACGGAACAAATAAAAAAGTCGCACGTGTTTCTTCATTGCGTTGATTTAAAAATAATGAAATTAGAATAGAATTGTTATCGATTAATATTTCGTTATCTGCATACTTTTTAATTTGTTTTTCATTTGTTTTCAATTTCATTTTCATTGCTTTTTCCAGATATCTTGGTAAGATCTCTTTCTTTATAAATTTCTATTACAGTTTTGAAAAAATCGGAAAGTATCTGTTCACTCTCTTTGTCTCTACTTATCTACCTATCTTTTCTTTTTTTATTTACATTCTCGCATAAAAATTTTTCCATTATATTTCTAACGATCGGTACATATATGAAATGATTTAAGAATCTTGTGAAGTTAAGGAAAATATTGGAATGATAGGAAATAACGAAACAAATCGTATTGCAACACTGCAATCAATGCATTTAATAAATTTCGGTCATTTTGTCCATTTGCTATGATGACGATGATGATGATAATAATGAATCATGAATATATAATGATCATGATAATGAATATACTAACATTAATAATGATAATAATAATAATAATAATAATAGTAATAATAATAATGATAATAATGATAATAAAAATATTAATATTAATATACGGCATTTTTTTACGCTCTACAGTGTCCATTATGATAACGATGATAACGTTTACGTTAACCATAGGTATTGATATAACAACATTAATAATAATAGTAATCATCATCATCATTATCATTATTATTCTAATAAGTCGATTAGGAAAAATTAATAACATCGATGTTCACCGTTTCGTTTTTCATTTTATAATATTTAATCCGATCTATCGATTTTCATAAAATTGTTAAATTGAGAATCGATTATGAACGTCGACGTTATTGATCGTATTAACTATACTATCTATAGTATAATAGTAACAACAACAATATTAATAATAATAATTACAATAATAATGATAATAATAATAATAAAACTAAATAAATAAATAATAATGAATCGAGTGTCTGGGTTGGTATTTCATTTCAGATCGACGCCTCGTTGTACGAATCGATATGCACGTTTGTTCTACTTTCAATATAACATATGCATATATATAATATATATGTATATATAATGCGCGCGCGCGTGTGTGTGTGTGTGTGTGTATGTATCTGTACGTATATATATAGATCTATGCGTATGTATCTTTCTCTCTCTCTCTCTCTCTCTCTCTGTCTCTCAATATATATTTTTTTTTCTTCTTTGTTGTTATTGTTGTTGCTGTTATTGTTGCTGTTGTCGTCGTTTATTATATATATATATATATATATATATATATATATATATATATATATATAATCTATATTTACGATCTATATATGTATGTAATAATAAAGAACAGCTTTTGAAAGCTTTCAACATAACTTCTTCTTTGTCGATGAAAAAGAAGAAGAAGGCTCGAGAAAAGCCATCAAATTAATTAAGAAAAGTGCTTGGGCTTGTTGATTTCGAAAGAGATTAATAATACACATTTTCGAATGAGCATGGCTGATTTGTTTCTTTTTCTTTTCTTTCCCTTTCTCTTCTTTCTTTTTTCTCGTCCTATTCTTTCCCTTTTCTCTTCCATTACTTGATTTACTTTAACTTTTCTTATTTATTTATTCATTTATGTTTTTCTTTCTTTCTTTTTTTTTTTTTTTTGACAATATAGTCGTCGTGATAAGATTACGAAAAGAAGAAAGAAAAAAGGAAATAAAGGAAGGGAAGAAAGAAAAGAGAAGAAAGAAATGGAAAAAAAGACGAAAGGATAAATAAAATCGCGGACATTGATTTCGATCGTTCGCTCTTCTCTTTCTATTATTATTATTATTATTATTATTATTTTATTTTTTTGTATTTTTCTTCTTTTCCCTCGTCGTTTATTCGATTTCTTTCTTTCATTCTTTCTTTCATTCTGTTTCTCTTATATCTTCTTTTCTCTCTCTTTCTGTTTTTTTTTTTTTTTTTTTTTTTTTTTTTTTTAAATATTTTCTTTGTGCTTTCCTTCCTTTTTTTTTCGTTTTCATTTAAGAGCAAATTTCATTGAAGAGATGATATCTTGCGACGTTACACGAGGAAACGAATCTCCGTATGGAAACACATTACTTAGAAGGAGTTATATTTCATTATCTTTTATTTACTTTATTCTTACTTTATTTACTTACTTATTTATTTATTTATTTATTTATTTATTTATTTATTCTTGTTCTCTTTTTATTATTTTTTTCTCTCTTTTTTTATTTTCTTTCTCCCCCGTTCGCTCCTCTTATCTTTTCCTTTCTTTAATCTTGTCTCGTTTAATTTTATTTCTCTCGTTCGAAAATCTAAGAAAACTATATATAATACGCGCTACGACTAGGAAAATAATACAGAGACGACTTTTCTAAAGATCTTCGTTCGCTACGTGAGCGTTCCAACGAGCGCGTTCGATTATTTTCTTTAATAGATTTATTTCTCTTCTTATTTTGTTCTTTTCTTTTATCTCACTTCCTCTACTATTCTTCATTTTCTTCTTCTTCTTCTTCTTATTATTATTATTATTTATTTATTTTATTCGAGTCGAGCGTCGAAACGCTTGCGTATGCCTGAACACTTGCGAGAAAAGTTCGCCGGTTGCTTTGGTGTGGACTTGACCTTACAGTGAAGCAGAACAGCGTTGTTGTGAACGTCGATGTTTTCGCCATCTTTTTTTTATCTCTCTGTCTGTCTGTCTATTTGTCTGTCCCTTTCTTTCTTTCTTTTTCTTTTTTTTTTTTTTTTTTTTTTTTTCATATATTAGAACCACATCAGAAAGATGTCGAAAATCTCGACGATCTATTTTCTTTTTCCTTTTTCTTTCTTTTTTTTTTTTATCATTATCGTTATAATAATCGTAATAGTAGTAATAATAGCAGTAATAATAAGAACAATGATAATAATAATAATAATAATAATAATAAATAGTAATAATAATAATAATAATAATCAGTATCGATCGTCGTAATAATAGCTTCATATCTATCGCGATCGTTTTGAAAATAAAAGACTAGAATCCTTGATACAAAGAAGTCACTAGACACTTCTTTTTCACTAAGACTTTCTCCTCGCTCTTTTATCATACTTTGTTTTTTTTTTTAAATTCCTTTTTTTTTTGTTTTTTATTTTCTTTTGCTTTTGTTTTCTTTTATTCGTCATTATTTTATCTTCTCCATTTTGTTTGCCTTTCCTTTCATTTTCTTCTTCTTGCCTTTTCCTTCTATCTGTTTAATCTTTTTTTCCTTCTCATGATTAACACACAAGCAACCTCTTTATCCCTTCGTGGTATCATATCTTTCTTTTGAAATCTATTTCTTTTTCTTCTTTCTTTCTTATTTCAACCCGGAAGTCTTTTCTTCTCTTACGTAATCATAGATCATAGATCGTTCCTAACGTCTTCGACATGTTTCCTTTGATCTCGATCTTTCGTTCTTCCTTTTTCTTCTCTTTTTTCTTTTCTTTTATTTATTTATTTATTTTTTTTTTCTTTTTTACTTCGATTACTTCTTGTGGTATTTTTTATTGCAGGTACTAGATGTGTTCCAATCGTGGCGCAAAATCTCTTTCATTTTCCTTTATTTTCTTCTACGTTTGTCTCTTTCTCTTTCGTTCTCCGTTTCTTTCTTTCTTTTTCCTCTCCTTCTCCTTTTTTTTTTTTTTCTTTTTGTAATAATTATTTTGTAATAATTATTTTCTACGATTTGTAATACTAAAAGGCGAGTCATACTCGGAGCTATTACAACGTTAGTCTCTAGGATTGCATAAATACTCTTTTCTTCTGCTCTCTTTCTCGCTATGTATGTATATATATATATATATATTTCATATATAATATTTCATAATTAATAATAGTAATATAGTAATAGCAATAATAATTAATAATAGTGGTAGTAGTAGTAGTAGTAGTAATAGTAATAGTAATAACGTATTTATTAATCATGTATCGGCTACTTGCCGGATTAAAAATCACGGCAGACGGAATCTTTACAAGGTCGACGAGGCCTTTTGAAAAAAAGCTCACGTCCTTTTGGTTGTTAATTTATTTTAATTTATTTTTTTCTTTATCGACTAGTTTTGTTTTTGTTTTTTCATTTTCTTTTTCTTTTTCTTTTTCTTTCTCTTTTATTTTCTTTTCTTTTTAAATCGGTCGAAAGATTCGACGACTTTTGGTTCCCTCTGTAATTTTTATGTTTATATGTCATCCTTTTTACTTATTTTCTTTTTCGTTTGCTCGTTTGGTTTTACTCGTTTCTTTTTTCTTTTCTTTTCTTTTTTCTTCTCTTTTTTGTAATTATGTATTGTAAATTACGTATTGTTCTAAATATTGTATAAATGTATTGTTTTAATTATGTAGTGTTCCTTTGGAAAAAGGAAAAAAAGAAAATCGCAGATGAAATCGTTCATATACTAGATGACACGTTTCGTCGAGTCCTATTGTTAAATTCGTCATTAAAATTAATTAGCTTACGCTTTAATAATAGATATATTATCATATTTGTTATATTATATCACACTAGTATCCACGCTGTCTGTGAATTATTCTTCTTTTGGTTTCTTTTTGATACATTTTTAGAGTTCCGCCCGCAGAACCCTGAAACATAATAATTATGTTATACTAATAATTTCTTTTCTTTTCTTTTTCTTTTTTCTTTTTTTTTTCGTTTTTATATAATATCCATTTATTGAAATTTTTATCAAAACGTTTCCAATCAAGCAATCATCTCGCCCGTACTATTTCTTTTATTAACATATATATTAGTTATTTATTACTTTGTCTTTTGCTTTTTCTTTCTTTTTTTGATTACGTTTGTAATAATTTATAAACTGTTATAGAAATTATTTAATAATTATTACTAATAAGTACTTTACCTGTCATTGCTTAGCGGACTTGTACCTAGCCAGTTTGAGTTGCACTGGATTGGAAACTTTGATGTGAACCGCGATATCCTCGACTGGTGCTTCACGAACGTCCTGTCCACAAATGGCAACGACTCGGTCGCCTTTGCAAATTTTGCCACTTTCCAAAGCACTACCACCAGGTAACTAGAAATAAAGTAATACGATAAACGATCTAAATGATATCTGGTACATCGATAAAAATAGAAATTGATCGTGCCTGTAAATATGCAACCGTTTATACGTCTTTACATTTGTATAAATACAAACGTTGCATATATTCAGGCGTCGGGAGAATCGTTAACAATAGTAACGTTTATTTTTAAACGACGTGGACGATACGTTGTTATTTTTCGCTCTCAGCATATCTCTCTTTCTCTTTCTATCGATTTGTGAATCCCGGCATGGTATAAGTAGATTAATGCGTCAACCCGGAAGAAAAATATGGAAGCACGCGAATCGATCATCTTTTCTCTCTTTTTTCTCTTTGTTCTTCTTTTTTTTTTTTTTTAAGAATATCAAACATCGCTTATTTTTAGATCATAACAGGAATTATGTGATCTAATTTGTTTTTAGAATATATCTCATTTTTATATTACCAGATCGGATACGTAAGCACCCTTGCCGCTCTTAAATCCGGTCAAACAGAGACCAGCTCCTTTGCCTGATTTCTTTTGTAATTCGACCTCAACTTCTTCTGGAGATTTATCGCTTCTATGTACCACCATAATTATCTGCAATCGGACGACGTATTAATTTTGTATAAAAAAAATAATGTAATATTTATATTAATAATACTAATATTATATCGTCGTTTGATAACTATTTAAATTTATATATATATATATATACATATAAACAATATCAAATTGTTTTATTTAATTTTTATATTCTATTAATAGTCGTATAGTAATATTATTTTAATATAATTTTATAATTTTGTATATATAAAAATACTACTACTATTATTATTATTAACGAAATATACAAAATGGTGTTAAATTATTATTATTCGTATTACTAATAATAAAATATATGTATAAGAAAATAATTATATGTTTTCTTCTTTAATAAAATTGTCTACTTACTGTTCCCGTAACTTTCAATACTGCCTCATGAGCTTTCTCATGTTCGATAGCTTTGAAACTTTCTTGGCATATATCAAGAATTTGATCCCCAGCTTGCAATCGGCCATCTTTACCAGCTGCTCCATCCGGAAATACTTCGAGGATAAATACGCCGCTCTAGATAATAGACATATCATCATATCTTTTTCTTTTTATTCATTCATTCATTCATTCATTCATTCATTCATTTTATTTTATTTTTTATTTTTACTTGTAATCACCTATTCGTTGATTCATATCGTCTAATCAATGAATACTAAACAAATTTACCATTGGTGTATCGCTTCCACCTGTTATAGTGAAACCTATTCCCTTATCCTTTTCTTTTTGGAACTCTATAGTAGTATCCTTTCCAACTTGAATCTTACAATCCTTTGGATCCTGAGGTGGCTCTGGTTCTTTCGGTTTTTCTGGTTCTTTCTTTTCCACTAAGAAAAAAAAAAAAAGAAAAAAGAGAGAGAGAGAGAAAAGATTTGAAATCGAATTCCTATATGTTATAATTTTGACTGTAAAAACAAATATGTGATGATTTCATTGTTTACCTGGTTTAACTTCAGCCTCGGGAGGCTTTATCTCCTTACCGTCCTGACTAATTTTACTTTGATTTGGATTGCAAACGGTCAACTTGACGACGCCCTCGGCCTTCTTCAAGAGACTCGTAGCCTAAAATTATTCACGCGGTTACGTTCGATAAATGGAATCGATCCGATCAAAATTATTTTTAGAATCAAAGTTATGTATATAAAGGGTGGAGGAGGGAAAGGAGAGGAAATAAAATTCTAAACGAACGAACGAACGAACGAACGAACGAACGAACGAACGAACGAACGAACGAACGAACGTACCTCGTCATACGTCGAGCCGAGAAGACAATCCATGTTAACAGCGAGGATTAAATCACCGACTTGCAAACCGGCCTATAATTTTGTTTCCAATATTTTCGTTAATATTTTTTATATGTATATTAAATAAAAATTATCGATAATATTTTATTTATTTATTTATTTTTTTTTTTCTTTTCTTTACCTGTTCAGCAGCACTACCTTCCTGTATGTCCGAAACGAATATTCCTTGACCAACCTCAGCATGTTTACCCTCGATGATCATTATACCAAGACCGTATTGTCCCTGAAAGAATTAAATGTAAAAAATTATTCGTTAGAAAGAATGAGAATGAGAAAGAGAGAGTGAGAGAGAGAGAGAGAGAGAGAGAGAGAGAGAGAGAGAGAGAGAGAAGGAAGTGAATCCTTTAGAATAAAATAAAAGAAAAATTCCTATTTGAACTAACCTTTTTTACTGGGACAACACGGACTCCTTTATATGCGTTAAATTGTTCGCTCTGCAAAAGAAAGATCTCTGCATTTTTTTTCGTAATTGTATATATATATATATATATATATATATATATATATAATATAGTATTTTATATCGATATATAGTTTATAAAAGATTAAAGAATATTCGTATACCTCGTCTAAGATCGGTGGAAATTGGACCAATGGTTTTACTGCGATATCATCCGACCCTTGCGTTTTTCTGTAGTAAATTTTACAAATATTAATTCTTATTGATTACACTAAGATTAAATAAGACATATAGATTTTTCTTACCGAAGAACGATTATCTTAAAGAATGAACCGGCCATACATTTTATCAATGCCGATGCGTTCAAGTGACATCTTCCTTTCAACACCATACCATTCACCTAAAATTATTAAATAAATATATGAGATAATGAAAAAAGAAAAGAGATACCTTATCTTCATTCTATTCAATATTTTTTGTGTTATAAACTAGAGATAGAAATGAAATAATATTTGATTGATATTCGCGCCAGCTTATATATATATATATATATATATATATATATATATATATATATATGTATGTCGTAAAAGTGTCGACTTATTTTCGGCAAATGAGATCAGGTACGTAGTAAACGTCGTCTAAAAATCTTTCCCATTCCATCTTATCACTCACCCCACCCCACCCCGAAGACCGACCCTTCACGATTGACGAATAAAAGTCATAAAAGAAAAGAGAGATCGTAAAACGTGAAACTTCTTACTTCGAGTATTTCGTCGCCAACGGCAAGTCCACCAACTTTATGAGCAGAACCATTCGGATTGATGCCACAAATGAAGACAGCCATTCGATTTCTGTCCTTGTGCCCAGCTAGAGATATACCCAAACTACCACGTTCTTTTTCTACCTTCACCATTAGTACCTTGTGACCCAGATTGTGATATTTCTTTTGTATCTTCACTAAAAGAAAAAAAGAGATGAGAAAAAAAAAACAATGGGTGGAGAGTATGAAAGAATATAAGATGATAATATAAAAATGGAGGAGGTTAAAAATAAAAAAGAAAAAGAATATATAAAAGATGGAAAAATGGGACAAGAAGAGATTAGTTTCGTTTAGGAATTTGATATGGTATAATAATAATAATAATGATAATGATAATGATAATAATAATGATGATAATGATGATGATGATGATGATGATAAGTATGTATATAATTTTATATATTTATGTAGAAATATTTACCTCGTTACGATTAGAAATTGCGAACGAAATTTAACAAGATATTTCCTTTATGACGATAATAACAAATAAAAGAAGTTAAGAGAATAAAAAGTTTTCAAACGTTCAATTCCGTTTTAAATGGACGCATTACATTTCCGAATATGTACGCATACAATTCAACGTTCTCGTTTATAACAAATACTTTTCAATTTACAGTTAAAAATTGGATCGAAATTGAATGAGATTTCTCTATTAAAAAAAAGAAAAAAAAAAAAAGAAAGAAAAAAGAAAAAAGATTTCCATACAGATCCACAAACGAAAATAATTTGCGATTGTACGCAATTGAAAAAATTTCCCTCTCGAGAATTGAAAACGTTTAATAACTTTTTACACGCGTATGTAATTTAAGAGAAAATTAAAGAAGGAAACATTAACAATGAAAAATAAAAATACTTACTATTTGTGTAACCAAATTCGTCCTCTTCTTCTGGATCAGCATCGATCTCAGCTTTCGATCTTTTTACATTGCCAGCACTCTTTCTGGATATCTGAAAAGATAAAAAAGTTATTATCTGGAGAAATTAAAAAAAGAAAAAAAAAAAAAAGAGAGAGAAAGAAAAAAAAGGAAAAGTATCGTCCGTCCAATTAAGAGAATCTATTCTTTTCTTTTCGTTTTTTTTTTTTTTTGTTCGATCGTTTCAACGAAATGCACAAGATATTATATAATAAAGGAAAAAGGGATAAAAAGAGATAACCGATATCATCGAAGAATCAATCTCACCTCCATTCCACCCTTCGTATAAACATTCCCCTCCAATTCACGTATGTCCTCCTCTTCGGAACTTTCCTCCGAGGAGTATTTTTTCGCAGGAGGTTTTTGCACCGGTGGACCATGATCCTCTCGTTCTTCACTAACTTCTCGAAGTATTCCAGGATTTGATGGCGGCGATGGCGCCTTTTTACGTACCGATTTTTTCATGGAGGATCTAATGCAAAAGATTTTCAAATCGCGATCATTAGAATTTTCTTTTTGTAATCATTGAAAATTTCTTTATTGTCTTATTGAAATTTTTCATATGAAAATTTCTAACGATCTTCAGATATTTCGTTCTAATAAGACTTTGTTAAAGATTTCATATTTTATATTAAATTTAAAAGCTAAGAAGATTGTTAACATTTTTGTGTATATATATATATATATATTTTCTTTTTTTCTCTTTTTATAGATATATCAATATTTCTAGATATAATATAACATATGTAATGTGTATAATATTTAATTTTTTAAATATCTAACATTTCATTCGATAGATTAGGAGATTTTTATTTTGAATATTTTATACTTCATTTTTATATTTCCGTAAAATAGAAAATACGATATAGACAGTATCGATCGAGATAGAAATCTTTTAAGATATTATATATTGTTCTTACAATTATTAATATATATATATATATATATCTTAAATTTTACTTTAGATTTAGGAAAAAGAATTATGAAATGCTTCTTTTTACAATAAATTTTTTCCACATCTAATATTTTTTTTTAACAAATCTCATACAAAAAAAGGAAGAAAAATAAAAAAACAAAATATTATATCATATTAATCACATTTGATTTTTCATGAATTAATTTCTTTTTTCTTTTTTCCTATGAGAAACCTATCCAACAGATGCATCCATTCAATTTCTATCAAATAAATAATAATAAAAATAAATAAAAATATACCTTCGTGCACTCGGACCAGCGCCATCTGTACTTCTTATACTCTGCCTTTTGAAATCTCTCGAAGGAGTTTTGTCACTGTCTTCGACACCACCCTGAGTTAAAGAAATAAATGACAGGAGTGGGAGAGGAATGAGGGATGAAAAATAAAGAAAGAAAAAAATAGGAGAGAGAGAGAGAGAGAGAGAGAGAGAGAGAGAGAGAGAGAGAGAGAGAGAGAGAATAGTAAATAATTTAAATAAAATTCTCGTACAATATTACTTAATTATATCACACATCAAAATGATATAAAACGAACGGATAAAGAAACAAACCTGTATCACTTCCGGCGTGATGGATCTAACCGGTGATATCGGTGAAGGTTTTTGTCGAAATGATGCTGTAGGTGTCCCAGGAGCTACACCAGATACAGGTAAACGATTTTTGCTTCTACCATCTTGAGAATTGCTCTCGTTCTCGGTACTCTACGATAAAATAATAGAAAGACACTCGAGTTCACTGTTCGATCGATCTCGTATATCTCGTAAAATAAAATTTACAACCAGTAGAAAAAGAACGAAAAAAGAAAAAAAAAAAAAAGATAAGAGAGAGAAAAAAAAAGAAAAATAAAAATAAAAAAGACGAACAACGAACGAACAATAACAACAGTAACAGTAACAATAACAATAACAATAAACATCACATTCGAAACCGATCCATACAGATCAAACGAAGATGCAAAATGAATTTAGATATATTATTCCTAATGAATAATATTTCTAAATGTTTACATACATACATACATACATACATACATACATATATATATATGTATGTATGTATGTATGTATGTATATATATATATATATAATTAATTTCAATCGTATAGATGAACACTATCTTACGAGATCACCTCTCGTTACTTTCGATCATTCATCATTTTTTCTCCATTTATATAACAAAATACTTCTGTTTTCGCAATATCACAACAATTATGTCACAGTGTAATTAACATCGAAGGAGTAAAAAAAAAGAAGAAGTAGAAAGAAAAAGAAGAGGAAGAGGAGAAGAAGGAGGAGGAGGAGGAGGAGGAGGAGGAGGAGGAGGAGATAGAAAAGGAAGTAGAGAAGGAAAAAACAAATCTTCGAGATGATAGATCCCTTCTTCGTTCACCAAACTGAAGAAATCGATCATCGATCAATAATAATCTTTCTTTCTCTCTCTATCTTTCTTTCTCCCTTTCTCTCTCTCTTTCTCTCTTCTGTAAATAGGAACCTCACATACACCGAAGGTGACGCATTTCCGTCCAAAGAGTCGATGCATCGTGAGATCCTCGATAAAGGAACGGCAGCTAGCTCGGTCGCCGGCAGCTGTGGTTTCGTCGACGAAACTGAAAGCGTCGATCGAGTAAAAGGGGGATGATCGAGGGTGGTCGATGCCAACTAACCCCTCTTACTCTCGAACCACCTGTCCCGATGATGGCCGATCCGGTCTCTCGTTGCAACGATGTCATCCACTCACACACATACATACACATATATATATGTCTGTGTGTGTGTGTATAGACATACACACATATATATATATATGTACCACTCTCTTTCTCTTTCTAACTGGCCTTTGTCCTTCTTTTTCTCTCTCGGATATTTGAACCTTTTCACGTTTTCTGGTTCGTAGATTTATCGGAAAGTTTGAGCTTGGTAGTGCATCGCGCTTACGCGTGTTGTAAGGCTCAACTATCTCTCTCTTTCTCTCTTTCTCTTTTTCTTTCTCTTTCTCTTTCTCTCTCTCTCTCTCTCTCTCTCTCTCTCACTGACACGTGTATATAACTATTCTCTTTGCATCGATGAGTCCGATTGTAGAGAAATAGAGAGGACGCGATTGAAAACGTTATGTTCCATTCGATCTCTTTTTTTTTTCACGATTACAAATTGGACTAAAGTATTTTAGCAGTGTCATTTTTAGCAGACTGATATTATGCCATTTACCGATCACGCCTTGGTAAAACGTTACCGTTGGGACTTGGTATGCGATATGGACGTTGCGTAACTCGTCGGAAAAGAGAAAGAGAGAGAGAGAGAGAAAGAAAGAGAGATGGAGATAGAGAGAGAGAGAGAG
>NC_057696.1:1992851-1999051 GCF_014466175.1 Vespula pensylvanica
AGAGAGAGAGAGAGAAAAGCTTTCCAGGATTTGGCAGAATTCATATACGTACGTCTATATTTGTAGAATATTTATGTATATATAGATCTGTTTCGAGAGAATGAGAATACGTGTGATAGATAGATAGATTAAATAGAGAGTGAGAGAGTGAGAGAATGAGAGGGGGGGGGGACACATAACGAAGTCTGAAAATTGGGAATATCGATATCAGCCTGTCCAGAGAGAAAGAGAGACAGAGAGAGAGAGGCTCTCTTGAATCTCATGGAAATTATGACCGAGATGAATTGGAGATTACCAAACGTGACCTAGTTTTCTTGGAGATTTCAAGGACGATTTCATTTTTATATGGAGAACACGAAGCAGTAGAGAGAGAGAGAGAGAGAGAGAGAGAGAGAGAGAGAGAGAGAGAGAGAGAGAAAAGATCGAAGATTCGAATCCATTTGAAATAAGGAACAGGATAAGTAAAGAAGGAAGGATATATATATATGTACATATATGTATATGTATATACTATGTATGCATGTATATATGTATGTATATATGTATGAATATATGTACGAATGTTGTACGTATGTATGTATGTATGTATGTACATATGTATGGTATGTATGTATGTATGTATAGTCGTCTCGTGAATATCTTATTTGTTCCCATTTGTTATAGTCTTAGTTAGTCCTCCATTTTGTAAGAGTCGCATTTTGACCGACGAAGGGCTTGAGTAAAGAACATCGAGAATAGTGCTTGATGATCGTGCCGATATCGTCTCTCACCAGATGCACCAGAGATTGGACGAGGAGGCAGACAGGATTTCCGGCCGCTTGAATGACCTCGACCGCTCGCTCGTGCGTACTATTCCGTAGATCCACGCCGTCCACTTCGATTATTCTATCACCGATCTATAAAGAAAAAGAAAGAAAAAAAAAAACAAAAGAAAAATAAAATGCATCCACGATTTGATTTATTATCTTGATTCGTCAATAAATGTTTTTTATTTATGAATATTTATTTCTAAATAATAATATATATATATATATATATATATATTGTGTATGTGTGTGTGTATAAATTTATGTATTATAACTTATAACATATTAGAGTTGTGTCATTAGAATTAAGTTAAATAGTAATAAATGATATAACTACTATAACTTGTGAGTTATCACGAATAAAGATATCCATAAATAAATGAGTACGTACATTTATTTATGAATCATTTTATTAATAATTGATGTGACTTTTTATAACGAAAATTCTTCATTTTCTTATTTCCCATAGTTATTTCATTGATTCATGAATAATATTCTATTCGTACTGTACTTTAATTAATTACTTGTAACAATAGATATAATAAATATTCATAAATAATTATGATATATTATAATGTTATGATATATATATATATATATATATATATATATATATATATATATATATATAAGCAAAAATATTCGTCTGTATTTTTTTAATGACATTTCATAAGATTTCACTTACACTATGGATACCATCCCTTTTGAAAAGGACAACTTCTATGAGGCTTACCATTATCTCTTTATTTTACCTTTAACTCTCCAGTTCTTCCAGCAGGACTGTTAGGCAAAACATTTTTTATGAATATTCCAGATATGTTCTGCGACTTACTGGAACTACCATTGTGCAAGTCGACCTGAAAAATCGTATTGTTATCGATTACGTTTTACCTCTTTCTCTCTCTCTCTCTCTCTCTCTCTTCCTCTCTCTCTCTCTCTTTCACTCTATTCGTCTGTCTACGTCTGCTTTTTGCATGATATAAATCATTGAGATTTACGACTCATTTCTAACCCATACGTTTTGCTAACACGTTCTGTTAGATACCTATTATCTAATACAACGATCTTCTCAACATCGAAAAACATAAAAGATCTTTTTACGAGTGCAAATCAAATCGGAAAACGACCACGAAAATAACTCTTTTCATTTGAACGCTTTGCTTTTCCATACAATTTCAATTCGTTCTACGTATTCGTGTCTCTCGTTAGAAACTTGAATAAAACTCTAATTAAAATGCGATCGATGGGACTATCCCAAGTATCAACCGAGTTTTTCTTCTTCGTCTTCGTCTTCGTCTTCTTCTTCTTTTTCTGTTCTTTTTTATCCCGATCTAATTGCATTCTTAATAATGTCTTAATTCGTTACAAAAAAAAAAAAAAAGGAAAAGAAAAAGAAAAAGAAACTTTATATAAATTCGCAATGCAATCTCTATAAATTTTCAAACGAATATCTTCAACATAAACTCGGTGCATCTTACTACGAGATGATAGACGAAACTTTTAAATGAATTTCTTTTCCCAATTAGATAATCTCACAGAGTGCAAATTATCGTAGAGGGAACGAATATGTTCCTCTCTCTCTCTCATACACACACATATTCTTGCTCGCTCACTCACACTATTCTCTCTATCAGCTTAATGTCATGAAACCACATTTAATATACTTATATACGATGCAGCTACTCCACATACGTACTCATATCTCTGTGCTACGAACAGAATTACTTTTATATAGGGTGGTAAGATCTAAACGTATTATCGACTTCTTATTAATTATCTGCATATATATATATATATATTAATTTTTCTTTCTTACTGATATATTAATTATTTCTCTTTCTCTCTTTTTATTCGTTACTAATATTAATAAGTACCTTCGAATTTTCTTTTTTTTTTTTTTGATATCATCAAAATTCATTTTTTTAGATTCAATAGATTTATATCGAAGGTTAATCAAAACACAAAAATAAAATTGATAACAAGAGATATGAAAAATGAAAATAAAAATAAAAAAAAAAAGGAAAAGAAACAAAAATTTATTAACGACATATGATTACTTGATAGAAGCATTTTTATTTTCAACACCCTGTGTATAATACAGGTATGCTATTAGACACGATAGCACTTTACTCTCAAACGTTATAGCATCAATTTGCCTTGCGACGTACGTACATACATACATACATACATACTTCTCTAATAAAAATTCACTTCCATTCAATAACGTAACACTAGCGTAACGCTTTTGTCCTCCTTTGTGTTGTTCTATACATAGAGAAGAAGTAAAAGAAGACAAGAAAAAGAAAAAGAAGAAGAAAATGATACCAGGAAGAACGACACAATTCTTCCTTGATCTTTTGAGTCTAAAAGAAACATAATAACACGTCGTTGTCTACATCGATATTTTACAACGAGAAAGAAAGAGAGAGAAAGAGAGACGAAGAAATAAAAAAAAAAATAACAATAATAAAAATGCAATCAATACTCACCTTTCCACCTACTATGCTAAGTCCCAAGCTGGTTTTGGGTTCCCTATAAATTTCGACGAGTCGTTCCGGGCCCCAATGATTAGACCAGGCAACGTTACCATCGTGATCTCTTTGCGTGACCGTCATGATAGTTTTACCCTCGACGAAAACAACCGTGGCAAGTTTACGCGGCGAGGAAGCCGAGCTTTCGGTATTTCGAGTGGCTGTTAAGCTAGCCGATCTGTTCGATGATCTATCTAAAGTACGATCAGGCTCGTAAGGTAATAACTCTTCGTCGGTACATTGAACAGCTTTCGATTCTTGATAAGTTTGAACTTCTACTTCTTTACGTGAACCAAATAACGAATCCTCTTTCTTATTATCCACTATCGGCTTTGGCTTTGGCTCACTCGAGATATCTTCCGGTATACATTGAACGCTCTTAGACTCTTGAATTTGAATTCGTTCGGATCTAACAAGATTGTCTAGTGTTTTACCAACGAGTAATCGTGGATCGAACGATAATTCACGATAAATTAAATCATCCAACGAACATTGAATACTCTTACTTTCACCTTGGGTTTGTGTTTGAACTTCCCTCTTTGGACTTTGATAAAATCTCAATGCCACGTGAATGCCAGCCGTCTCGAAGATCTCCGCGGTACTCGATAAACTTTGATCCGGACTACACTGAGTACTTTTGGTCTCTTGTACCGTCTGTGTCTCGACTTCTCGTTTCTCACGCGGTGAATATTGCGTCTCCTTGAAGTTTCTTTGTATATCCTCGAAGCTTTCCTCGTTGACCTCGCGTTTCCAACTCTCCGGTACAGATTTGAAGAAATTTCTTGGGACAACCGGGACAACCGTTGCTTGAGCTAAAGTCAGAGATTCCAATTGACTCTCTAATGTCTGACATTGATATTCCAAGGAATGTTCCTTACTTATCAAATTATCCTCTTCTTCACGATTCTTCAAAACTTCTTCATCCTCCCCCAGCAGCGGACGTTCCACCTGCTGCCGGAGGATTTTTTCATAATCTACTACTTCTCCACCTAACTCTTCCTTTTTCTCCTTGATAACGTCTTCCTCGGTCAAAGATTTCTTTGATTGTTGTTGCTGTTGTTGTTTCTGTTCCTGTTGTTGTTGTTGTTGTTGTTGTTGTTGTTGCTCTTGCTGCTTCCTTTTCTCCTCTCGGTCTGCACGTTCTTCCAAGCTTGAAACGAAAGAAAAAATCTTCGAGGTAACGTTATGCGATGTTCCGCTCCGAAAATTCCGCACGAACGAAATCAGAAGAAAAAGAGAACGACCAAAGGAAAAAAAAATGAAAGATACAAAAGAAGGAAGGAAGAAAGAAAGAAAGAAAGAAAGACAAAGAGTTAGAAATATAATCTTCGATCGAAGTCTAAAGTACTTCAGTGGGCTTCGTGCTCGTTCGATCTAATGGTTAGAAGCAACAAAAAGGAATCCGCTGAAACGGCGAACCGAGAGGTCTTCCACACTGACCCATTAAGAACACCGACTCAGGGCAAGTTCAATCGCGTGGAACGATTCTCTTAATTACGAAGGAGTTTCCTGATGTCTCAGGAATTGATTTCGAGTCTAAAACTGGCCTTTTGATCGTTCAATAACGAGCTCCTATCGAAACATTCTCAATAATGCTATTTGATTGGTGGATCGTTCGATAAAATCTATTAAAAGCACATTCTCTTTAGATTTTCATTTCGTATTAGAAATTATTCAAATAATCATCTACTTTCGCAAATATCCACTTATCGATTATTTATTTATCGTCGTATAATTATTTCCTTCTTTCGACAGAACAATCGGAAAGATATAATATTTGTTTTTTTAATATCACGATATTAATAGATAAATTTCTATTATTAAATTTCGAAGAACGATACGAACGAATTGTTCCTAGTGATAATATAATAATATTTTTTTTCTTCTATTCGTTATCATATTACTATCATATTTCAACGTATTGGAATATCCAGCGATTTACAAAGAGAGAGATAGAAAGAAAGGGAAGGAGAGAAACAACGTATAAGCAAACAAAAGTGCACATTGTTAAAAATTCTCTTAGGAAATTTCTAAGAATTATTCGAGTTAATCGTTCGAATATATATATATATAATAATGGAAATATCTTTTCACACGTTATCATTGCTTCATATATTTTTTCAAGTATTCTAATTCAAATCGAACGATTCATCGTATCGTTATAATAAAAATTATCAATGTTGTATGAAAGTTTCTATGAAAAAATTTCTCTAAATAATTTAAACAAATTACTACTGGAAATAATGATCGTATTATTTTTCTACGCGCTATAATACGCTATTCTTTAACCTAATTGTATCATACGAATTGAAGATTATTATTCAATATTACACATACATACACACATACAAACATATATATATATTCTATGTATAGTGACATCGTCAGATATTTTTTTATAACAATTATGACATATCATAAATCATTTTTAGAAATTATATTGCTTACATGTTATGCCAATATGCGATGTGTGTGTGTGTGTGTGTATATATATATATATATATATATATATATATACACATACATATATATATCGAACGATCCGAAAAAGAAAAAACGTAAAAAAAAAGGAAAAAAAAAGAGAGGGAGAGAGAGAAAGAATCAACTCCAACGCGATGCTCTGGTTATTATCCAAACGACGAAACGCTTCGAAGAAGAAGCGACCGAGAACTCCGTACTTTCACTTCCGGTTTGGTAAGACGTCACGGCTCGCCACAAAATCGACAAAATTTTCTACTTCTCGCAATAAAGATCGAAGGAAAAGAAGAAGAAAAAAATTACGAGAAAGAAAGAAAAATAGATAGATGAATAGATAGACAGAAAAGGTGCAAAAGAGAGAGAGAGAGAGAGAGAGAGAGAGAGA
>NC_057696.1:1999061-2007264 GCF_014466175.1 Vespula pensylvanica
AGAGAGAGAGAGAGAGAGAGAAATAGAAAGAGAGAGAAACAGAGAGAGAGAGAGAGAGAGAAAGAAAAATAAACAGACAGACATAGAGAAAGAGAGAAAAAGACAGCCAGAGAGAGAGAGAGAGAGAGAGAAAATACGGATATGTTTCACTGGAAATCGTACATACACGAAAATAGAAATAGAGAGAAACTTTTAATCACGCTTACGTTCGAAAAAGACGAAAGTGAGGATGGTAGTGGGAGGAAGAGAGGGAGAGGGTTGGTGTAAAAGGAGGATCAGAAGAAGAAGAAGTAGAAGAAGAAGAAGAAGAAGAAGAAGAAGAAGAATGAAGAGGAGAAGGGAAGCAGAAGAAACAGAGGGGAAGAATGTAAAATAAATAAAAAAAAATTGTAAATGAATCTTCTTGGATGATTCGTACCCTCGTGAGAATAGGATTCAACAGACGGATAGACATACATAGACGAACATAGATAGATAAATAGAAAAAGAGAGAAAGAAAGAGATAGAAAGATACAGAGAGATAGAAAAAGATAGATATAGAAATAAGAGAAAGAGAGTGACAGACTGTTCTTCGTCCTTTGGTCGTCTTCTTTGGTCTTTACGTCGCGCGAGAAACTCAAGGTGTTCACTGTCGAGTTCGGTGTGTGTCTCCGAGCAGGTCGTGCGTCACTGCAAACTGGCTTACTCTCTGATCTAATAAACAACGGCTCTTGGTTGCGCGCGCGAAAGAGAGAGAGAGAGAGAGAAAGAGAGAGAGAAAGAGAGAGAAAGAGAGAGAAACGTCGGAGAGCTCGCGAGCCCGCTCGATTTCCTTCGAGCTAGCGCGAGCTAGCGGGAAAGCGAACAGAACAGACCAGAGACCAGAAGAGCGCAGAAAAAGAGAGAGAAAGAGAAAGAGAGAGAGAGAGAGAGAGAGAGAGAGAGAGAGAGAGAGAGAGTAAAGCACGCGACTCTGTCCGATCGTAAACTTATGACTATCCTTGTCTTCCTCTCCTTCTTTCTCTCTCTTTCTCCCTCTCTCTCTCTTTCTCTTTTTCTCGCACGCGCATTTACTCTTCTCCTTCCTTCTTTTCCTCCCACACAAACACAGATACAGAACACCCACACGCACGTATTCCTCCCCTCTTTCTTCTTTCTATCTATCTCTTTCTCTTTCTCTTTCTCTTTCTCTTTCTCTTATTCTCTTTTTCTCTTTCCTTAGTCTCTCTTCTTCTTAACACTTTGTTTCCCTTTCTCTTTTTCTCTCTCTGCTCTTTCTTTCATTTATTTTAACGCTCTGTTTCTCTCTTTCCCTTGTTAACATTATATTCATCTCTTTCTCATCTCTATAACGTTTTATTTATTTACTTATTTATCCATTCGTTCGTTCGATCGTTTGTGGTTTATTTGTTTGTTTGTTTCTTGGTTTTTATTTTTATTTCCTATATGATATCCTAGTCTTTTTCTTTTCTTTTTTTTTTTTAACATTTTAGTTCTCTCTCTCTCTCTCTCTCTCTCTCTCTCTCTCTCTCTCTCTCGCGGTTTTTAAAAAATGTTTTATTTCTCTCTCTTATTTTAGTAGATTGGTTTTTCTTATTTTTCCTCACTCTCTCTCTTTTTCTCTTCAACAAGCTTTTACTTTAGCTCTTTTCCTCCTTTTATCGTTCTGTTCCGTTTACTCTCTCTCTCTCTCTCGCTCTCTGTTCCTCTCTATCTCTTTCTTTCTCTTTGTAACATTTGATTTTTTTTTCTCTTTATATCATTTGATTACTTTTATCTCTGATTACTCTGTTTCTCTTTAACACATTGACTTTTTAAAATTTCTCTCTCTTTCTCTCTGTTTCTCTTATTAACTCATTGTCTTTCTTTCTCCTTTTAAAATGCCATTGCTTTTTCTCTCTTTTCGTTATTTTTATCAATACACCGTTTCTTTCCTTTCTATCTCTCTTTCTCTTCCTGTTATTAACACACTCGTTTTCTTATTAACATGATATTCCTTCTCTCTCTCTCTCTCTCTCTCTCTCTCTCTCTCTCTCTCTCTCTCTCTCTCTTCTTTTAACATATTATTTTTCTTTCTCTTTTTAACATATTATTTCTCCATCTGTTTTTAAAACATTCCTTCTACTTTTCTTTTTAATACGCATACGTAGATACAGCACATACTACTGTTTGTCTATCTCTATCGCTCTTTCGCTTTTTACGTATCCGATCGTACACTATTATTATCTATAAGTGCTTTTCTACACACAAATATTCACTCATCTATAACATATTGGTTCCATTATAATTTATATATATATATATATATATATATATATATATATATACATGTATAGATCTTTTCTATCGCGGAGATAATACGATGGGGAAACACCGAGAAATCTTTTTATTACGTATGTTACATTTTACGGTGGCACGTTAATTGTCGACAGTCGATTTAATCGATACGTTCGTCGTCTCGTCTCTCTTGCATAACTATGTATTCCATACGAAAACGAATTACATATAACGAAGGCTTAGACATAATACTAAAGTGAAACGAAGGTTATTCAAAATAATTTCATTCCTATACATACATACGTATATACATACATACATATATATTTTTTAATTAATCAACGTGAACTTCGAATGAAATTATTAAATTTTCATTTTTCTCTTTTCTCTTATTAATACGCTTTCGAAATACGATTCGTATGACGTATGGAATTATACTCGCTTCGATAATCGATCGATCGATCGGTCAATCGATCGATCGATCTTCGTAACCTTTCGTCTCTAGTTCGATTAGATTCTATCTACGAAGTTCCCAATCGTACCAAGCTTATTTCATTATACTATTTTGATTATAGCAATGCGTAGTACGAAGCTCTCTTCTGTACGACTTCGAGAATGATGGAAACATTTCGTGGCATTCTCGATGACCCAGATTCGACAGACAAATAATTCTTCTATATCTTCTATTCTTCTATTTTATTATACTATAGTGCACATGTGTAATCCAGCCCTAATCTAAGATACCGACAAGATTTACAATATATCTACGTATACACGTTGTTTTTTTAATCGATGTTCGAAGCCTACCTTGCATACTTTTACCGGTAATCGATTAGGTTAGCGATTTTACCTAACTCCATTACCGGATTAGAAATTATATCGTTATTCCACGTTACGAAGGAGGATTTAACTTCTGGAAAAAAAAGAAAGAAAGAAACAAACAAACAAACAAACAAACAAACAAACTAAAAAGAAAGAAAGAAAAAAAAAGAAGAAAAAGTAAACGAAAAAAATAATTCTTGCTTACCTCGATTCTTTATCATCGAAATCCTTGAATATGTTTCCTTCTAATTCGTTATCATCTTTTCGAATCACTAAAACGTCTTCTGGAAGAGCTGTCAGTTCCGGTTCCGGTTCACTAGGCAACGATAGAGCACTAACCTTAACAGCACATTCATCAAAGAATTTTCCTTTCGCACCAATGAACGATCTCTTTGAACCTTCACTACCTGTCCTACTAAGTACCTTCTTATCTTTATTATCTTTCTCTTTGTCCGTCACTATAGTATCGTCCACTATTTCGGATACCTTCGACAAGTCCAATAAAATTTCTGGCTTGATGTTTCTCTCGGAAACTTTATTATCGTCCATATCCTCGCTTGTTAAAGTATTTTCCGAAACGGATTTACCTAATAACGGCAATTGCAATTGGGAAGAAGATTTCCTCGATGTTTCTCCTTTATCGATCGTAGTAGTATCTTCATCCTGTCGAATAAAAACAACTTCGGCAGGGGAATAAATTTGAATTTTTCGTAAATCGGTAGCCTCGAAACATCTTGCGGTGGCAACCTCCTCGGCTGTAATTATCCTCGCTTTTACCAATTGTATTTCAGGTATTAAAGTCGACAATTGATCGCTATTATCCTCGAAGAATATTTCCTGTACCGTTTCCCTTATCCTAACTTCCTTCTTCGATTCCTCGAGAAGAGATTCCTTCGAGGCTTCGTTGGAAACCGTACCTTTCCTTTTTCTCAATGAACTGGGTCGTTTAGTCGCTTTGACCACTTCGGTATCCGATATCGAAGGTTTCAACGATCTTCTTTTCCTCAAACTCCCCGTTTCAGATTCGACAAGTACGTCGGATTCTATTCTTCTTCTAATATCCATAGGATCTACTATGATTTCATCTAATTCATCGTTTATCCTAACGTTATCTTTACTCCTTTTAAATCCTTCTCTGAAACGATCGGATTCTATAATCGTACCCTCCTCCGATATCTTCTTTTCTTCATAAACTTTTGATTCTACGAGCTTGGTATCCTTTAAATCGTCCTTCGATTTAACCTCCTTCTCTTCTTCTGTTTCATCTTTTTCTTTTTTAGCGGCGGCCTCTAACTCCATTCGTTTCTTTCTCTCGTCGTCCAAACTACGTAACAACGAACTGTCCTCGTCGAACGTCGAATAAGAGTACTCCGGCTCTGGCTCGTTAAATGCGGTTAGCGAGCTATGCTTCCTGAGATACTGAGTGACCCTCTCGATGCACTCCTGTTCCTTCAGACTCTTCCTCTCCTCTCTGGATCTCCTCCTACTCGTTTCCCCGTCTTTTGATCTTCTATCTCGCTCGGTCTCTCTTCTCTTCGATCTCCTTTTAACACCACTAACCTCATCTTCCCTCTCGCTTCTCACCCTTTTCTTCGAAATCCTTTCGGAGGAGCCCTCGGATTTATCCAATGTTTCCGTCGATTCTCTTTGTGTCCTTGAATCCAAACTATCGTACCTATTAAGACATTTCCTTTTCTCTTCGTCTGATTTTTTTCTTCTTAACGTCGACGTGTCAGACAAATCGACGATAACTTTTCCTACCGTTTCTTCTTCCCTACCCTTTTCTTTTTCTATCTTCGTAATATCATCCCCTCTACGAATATCACTATCTTTCTCCTTTAATTTAACCTTTGGAGCAGCTTGCTCTACGCACGTTATCACGTCTGGAATCTCATAAATCTCTTTACCATCCATACCGATCGACATTGTCTCTATCGTTGGCGTGATTACCTCCTCCTCCGAAAGAATTTTATCCTTGGCCGAAGAAAATCTATTCGACGAGTCGATTTCTTCATCGTTCTTCGATAATATCGTTGCTTTTTCTTTCTTTAATTGTTTTATTTTCGTGGGACTGCAAATCGGTGTTAACGGTGAAGCGTCTTTCCAATGATCCTCCTCTTCATCCTCCTCCTCCTCCTCCTCCTCCTCCTTCCCTTTCTCCTCCTCTTGGTCCTCTTCGTAACGTTGTCGTTGATATCGTCGACGTTGTTGTTGTTGTTTCCGATTCTGATCTTCTTCCTTTTTATCGGCAATAGCTTGCACGCCGGTTGAAATGTCTGTCATACCTGAGAACATTATACTCCCGATTTTTGTTTCCTTTTTATAGAAATTTTTGTTCTTTTCGTTTATCGATCATTTCGATAATTTTATTATTATCTTGGTCTTTCTTTCGAGATCAACTAACTTACCCGATCTCGATGATAGGAAATCTTCTAGCTCGGCTGCACGATCAGTCGTTTCACTCTCGTTTGGAAAGCTTCTGCTGCGTCGGACCGTACAGATCGCTGGCACCCTCTGATCAGCCAGGAAGATAAAAGTCAGAGCATTAGCTTCATCTCGTTCGTTGAATTATAGTATGTATGTGTGTATATATATATATATGTATATATATATATATATACATATATAAAGAATATTTCTACTTTTCTTTTACTATTTTGTTTATTTTATTCAATACTCTTGATTTAATTAATGAATAAATCAATACTTTTATACTTAACTATCTTACAGGAATAAAGCAAATATATATATATATAATATGTATAAAATATATAATATAAGGATCTTAATAATATTATAATTTGTTCGATTTAGCGAAAGAAAAAAATATGGCGATACTTTTAAAAGCAGAAAATTATTAAAGGGGTGAATCGTAAAAAGGATTTTTCAAGCCGATTTATGAGAAAACTTGTGGTCGCCTTATTTATAGCCTATTTTAAATATTAATTTTCAAGCGAGGTAGGGTTTCTCGTAAAATCGACTATTGGCTTTGGTTAACTTCTTTCATTCGTGGTTATATACGTTCTTCATATTTCTCCGTTTTTTTTTTTTCCTTTTTTTTTCCATTACATCTTACAAAATGAAAAAGAATAAAAAAAGAAGAAAAAAAAAACCAAAGGAAAAATATCCGTATAAAAACGTCCGAGCTTTGCAAAATAAGGCAAACTCGGTCGTAGGATGAAACCGACGGAAAGGAAAAAAATCAAAAATCAAAAAAGGAAAAAATATTAAATAACAATTATACAAGTACGATTATTATAATTATATAAAATGGGAATGTGATGGGAATATGAGTGTATAGATATATGTATATATAAAAAAATACGAAGTAATCGATTATGTACAATCGCATTTTATTTTTACACAAGGCAGTGTTAAGAACTTTTTTCCTTTTTTCTTTTTTCTTATTTTCTTCCTTTCAATTGGAAGGATGTATATGTATATATATATATATATATATATAAATATATATATATATATAAATATATATATATATATATATATATATGTAAATACGAATTAGCGAATACCGGAAGAGGAGCCGATATCTTTTAGGAGCACAACCTACTTGCCAACGATATTATTTGCAGCGTGCCTTCGGTGACGTACAAAATATATTCTGTGTACCTAGGCTATCGTTCAAAAACAATATGTACATACATATATATAAAAGATAGAGAGAAGAGAGAGAGAGAGAGAGAGAGAGAGAGAGAGAAAGAGAGAGAGAGAGAGATGGAAAGAAAGAAAGAGAAAGAGATAGAGAGAGACAGAGTATATGTATATCAAACAAACATACATATACACGCACACACAGAAAGTCTACATGTAACTTTCAAGTTTTTCGTCAAAACGATGATCCATCGATGTTCGTTTTAATCCTTCGGACAGCGTATCATCGATCTTCGGATTTCATCCTGTATCATTTTAATCCCCTATAACATCCTTCTTCTATTCGAGTCTTTATTTGTCTTTTATTTCTTTTTATTCTTTTTTCTTTTTTACTTTTGTTTCTCTTCCCTTGTATTTATTTTTTTTCTTCTATTTTCGCTTTCTTCTTTCTTTTTTCTTCTTTTTCTCTTCTTTTCGTCCGTCTCCATTTTCGCGACGAATTTAATCGGAATGCAAGGGAAAAGGTATATCGTTTGAAACTTACCTATGTTATTCGAACCGATAGATATATATATGTACATACTTTTATTGTTGAATGCTGAAAAATATTTGGTGGAAAAATATGGGAAAGATAGATTCGAAAAATGAATGAAAAATATTGTGAAAGGAGGAAAGAAAAGAAGACAGAGAGAGAGAGAGAGAGAGAGAGAGAGAGAGAGAGAGAGAGAGAGAAAGAGAAAGAGAGAGAGAAAGAAAGAAATAGTACTGTATAGGATTTCATGGCTACAATAAACTTCAAAGACGTATGTATATATATAGATATTTTCGTTGAACACTGAAAATATTGTTTAAAAAAAGATAGGAAAAATGAAATAGATAAAAGTTGTTAAAGAAGAGAGAGAAAGAGAGAAACTGATAGAAAGAGAAATAGTTTTCATATAGGATTTCACATTCACGACTAACTTAAAAAATGGATATGTATATGTACATATATACATAATTTTATCGAACGCTGAAAAAATTTGTTTAGAGAAAAATAAGAAAAATGAATTGATAAAATGATTAAAACTATTATGAAGAGAGACAAAGTAATAGAGAGAAAGAGAGACAGAGAAAGAGAGATAGAGAAAGAAAGAAAGACAGAGAGAGATAGAGAGAGAAAGAGAGAGAGAGAGAGAGTGAGAGAAAGAGAGAGAGAGAGAGAGTTTAGGATTTCACAATTAGACAACAAAGTTTAGAGATGGATATGTATATAATTATATATATATATATACACATATATACATACATATATGTATATATGTATATATATATGTATATGTATGTATGTATACGTCATGTATATGGATATATGTATGTATATATATGTATATGTATATTGTATATATTACGATTGTATTCTGTAGAGCTTCGTATATTCATTATCGTTATTATTAAAACGTGCAGAGAAAGGAGGAGATTCGTTTAATTTCTCATCTCTTTTGGTATAATTTTTGGTCGATTTTTTTTTTTTTTT
>NC_057696.1:2007364-2015067 GCF_014466175.1 Vespula pensylvanica
TTTAATTTCTCATCTCTTTTGGTATAATTTTTGGTCGATTTTTTTTTTTTTTTTGTTAAACTTGTCCTGGCGTCGGTCAGCTGTTCGTATCTTTCAGGCATTTATCCGTCGTTCTGAAAAGTGAAAAAAAAAGGAGAGATGAATATTAGATTGAAAATCGTGTATTAATATTCTCGCGTGCAAATTACTATTAAATTGAATTTAATTATATAAAATAATAATAAGTAATAATAATTATCGCGATAAGCGCTGATAATACGCTTTTTATAATTCATTCCACACGGCGTACTATTTTCTAATTTATTTTGTTTTTTTTTTCTTTCTTCTAATAAGCACTACTAAATTGCAAATAGAATATTAATCCTCTGTAATTAATTGTTCTTTGTTTCGTTTCGTAATTTTTTTCTTTTTTTTTTTTTTTTTTTTAAATACATTTTTTAAACGATTGATTAGGAAAATATGATTTTTATTAATCGAATTTATTTATCATACTCCATTCCATCGGATTTATTAACAAAATATATAGAAAGAAAAAATATTACAAAGAGAAAAATATATCTTTGATTAATTAAACGAAATAGTATTGTTATCAAAAAAAGAGAAAGGAAGAAAAAAAAAGAAAAAAAAAAGAAAAAAAAAGAAGAAGAAGATTAATTTTCAACAATCGAATTATTCGCTTCGATTATCTACTCTATTTTATAATATCGTATTTATTACAAAAGATAAAATGATAACAAATTGTAATTACGGAGGATTAACGCGCGCACGCACGCACACACACACACACACCATACACACATATATGTCTATATATATATACGCACAAACATATATGTATATGTTTACATAAAAAAATTATGTAAAAAAATATACATACATATATACGCATATATATTTATTCACCGATCGATATCATATATCTTCGATATTTTTAGCGATAGCTGAAAGAGAGGCGGGAATTCGAGTCAAGGTAAAATAGCATTTCGTATAGAGATATATAAAAGACCCATGATACGTATATGTATCGTACATATGTACTATCTTTAACACGGTGGTTTTTCAATGAAAAGAGTTATCCGACATGTTAAACGTTAAAGATACGTTACGCGATCGTGATGTCGACGTCATTCGACAATTCACCTGCGCAGGTGCATACTAAATAAAGGTTTGAACCTTGTGCAATGTACAGCATCATCGCTTTCACCGATACGTTTCGGTAATTAATTATCCTTTCATTCCGACTAGATAAAAGCGCTCGATACACTCCGGAATTGAAACTCATTGAAATTCGAGAGCCGCATCGTTCCACTAATTAATTTCAATTACTAATTCGAATCGAATCCATCGAAATAAAGATTTCACCTTGACTCGATCGAGTACGAAAGGTTTCGTTGCGTTATCTCTCGTTCTACATTCTTTTTCTCTTTCTTTCTTTCTTTCTTTCTTTCTTTTTTTTTTTTTTGTTTTTTTTACTCCAAGTTTACGTCCAGTAAATATTTTGGAAACAAACAAAAACCTTTAATCGGGATGATAGATAGAAGAGAAAAGAAGAAGAAGAAAAAAAAGAAAGATTCCGATTATCTTCATTTTTCATTTTCTAATCTAACGCGTCCATCGAAAAGCATTAATTTCTAAACAATTCCCAACGAGAACATTTTCTATATAAGGATGACATAAAAAAAAAATTTAGATATACTCTTATCGATCTTATCGATAATAATTTCTTTATTCATTAAAAATTGTATTGATACTTGGACGTTACTTGCAATCAGAACGAAAGATGTAATAAACAAATTTTTCTACTCTTCTTGCGTAAAAATTTCACTTTAAAAAGGAAAGTGTAAATTGCTACATTATTGTTCGACAAACAAATTTTTAATAATAAAAAAAAAAAAAAAGGAAAACATCCATTCTTCATTTTTCATTTATTTCTATTTATCGAATTTAATCAGAATAAACAAAACTTTTAATTACGATGAAAGAAAAAAAGAAAAGAAAGATTTTAATATCTCTCCATTCTTTATAATTTGTACATTTAATTCAATTCAACGTAGAATTGTTAATTAAAAAACGTTTTATTAACAATAAAAATTATTGAGAAGAACGAAAGAAAAGGAACCATTCGTACTCACGATATTTCTGACGAACGTGCTGACAGAAACGTTCGATCGTTCGACGAATAATAATAATAATAATAATAATAATAATAATAATAATAATAATAATAATAATAATAATAATAATAATAATAATAACAATGATAATAACAATAATAATAATAACAACAATAATAATGGTAATAATAAATAATAATAATAATAATAATAATAATAATAATAATAATAAATAATTAAAAATGGATCGTATTTATTGTAGTTGCTTCGTCATATAAAAATAGAAACATTATTATTATTATCATTAATATTAATATTACTAATATTATGATTATAATTATTATTATTATTAATGTTAGTATGTTTATAATAATTATTACTGTTGTTATTATTATAATTATGATTATTATTATTATTTTATTATTTTATTATTATTATTGTTATTATTATTATTATTATTATTATTATTATTCCTATGCGGTTACACGTTTATCCGTTCGATTATAAAATCAAACTCGTTTCTGACGTATACGATTTACGCAATTCTAAGCAATATAGGATTAGAAAGATACGCTAAACGCGTCTATGCAAAGGGTGAAAAGAAAAATAAGGGAGAAAGATAAAGAAAATGGAGATATATGTGTGTGTACATACGTGTAGTACAGGTATATATTAACCCTCTATTACACATTATGTAACTTTGAAATTTGTAATAAATGATATATTAATTATTAGTTAATTTATGAATGTTAATTTTAATATAAGTTATATACTATATAATGATCATGTATATAAACTATATTATATATCACACTTAATATATAATCTATACTATGATTTATAATATTATAGTATATTATTTTTATTTTATATATATATATATATATATATAAATTATACTATAATGTTATGAATTATAGTAAAAAATTATCTACTAATTATAACTTATAATTATATACATTATTATAACTTTCATATTAAATAATTATTTGTTTTTAATCGCGAAACAAAAAACGTTAATTAAAGTTATAGAGGGTTAACGAGCTAAACATATGAATGAATAAAATAAGAAAATAAAAAAAAAAAAAATAAAGAAATAAAAAAAAAAGAGAAACAAAGACAAAGAAAAAGAAGAAAATTCTAAAAAGAAGATGTTATATATAATCGAGCCATCATTCTTAAAACTGTTATAAGTCCTTCTCCTTCTTTTTCTTCTTCCTTTCTTAACAAAATAATATTAATCAACAAAATAATATTTCTTCATTCAATATTCTTTATCTTCTTTCTAAATAAATCAGACTTATATCAATTTCAAAAATGTAAAGCTGCAATTATGTGCGTACCAGAAAAATGTGAAAGGATTGTAAGTTGGTTAGTGAAGAGAGAGAGAGAGAGAGAGAGAGAGAGAAAGAGAGAGAGAAAGAGAGAGAGAGAGAGAGAAGGGTGGGTAGGGGAGGTTTCATAGGGTGAGTTCTAGTGGATGGATTTTTTTTTCTTTTTTTTTTTTTTTTTTTTTTTTTTTTTTTTTTTTTTTTTCTTTAAAAAAATATCGAGAAATTCTCGCGCGTGCCTTCGAGACTCAGCATGGAAAGAAAAAAGAACTCTAAATTCGAACTGCACTTATCTTTTCTTCGTTTTTTCTTTTCTTTCTTTCTACTTTTTTTTAATTTTTTTTTCTTTAATCGTATCATCACACTCGAGAAGCAATGAAGAAGATAAAAAAAAGGAAGCCTTTGGAGATATCGATATTGTTACGTAATTTGCGTACGTTTTGTATGTTTATATCCATACAGGCGAGTTACCATTATGGATGAGTTTAGACGTGTATCGCCCCTTTTTATTCTTTTTTGCAAATAGATGTTCGACTCTAATTAGGGCGGTAATTAATTAGGGTAAATAGTCAGTCAGGATGGTAGTCAGTCAGTGAATGTGATTCAGGTTTAAACGTTCGGTATTGGTACGTTCGGTCTCACGAGCCTTTTGATAATAGTGAAGAAAGGTGCCAGTGAGTAGTAGTGGTGATGGTGATAGAAGTAATAGTATTAGGAGTAGTATTAGTAGTAGCAGTAGTAATAGTAACAGTAGCAGTAGTAGTAGTAGTAGTAGTAGTAGTAGTAGTAGTAGTAGTAGTAGTAGTAGTAGTAGTAGTAATAGTAAGATCTACGTTGAGAGAAATAATAAAAATAAAAGTAATAGATAAGAATAGTAACAGTAGAAGTAATAAAAATAAAAGTAGTACATAATAATAATAATAATAATAATAATAATAATAATAATAATAATAATAATAATAATAATAATAGAAGTAATACATAGTAATAGTAATAGTAGAAGTAGTAAAAGTATACAGCAGTAGTTAGTATGCTACTAACAGTACTAGTAATAGAAATAATAAAAGTAAAAATAATATACAGTAGTTGTATGATACTAATAATACTAATAATAGAAATAATAAAAGTAAAAATAATATATAGTAATGATATGGTATTAATAGCAGTAATAGAAGTAGAAGATGTAAAAATAGTACAATAGTATGGTATGATAATAGTAGTATTAGTAGTAGTTATTGAAGTAGAAGAAGTAAAAATAGTACAGTAGTATGGTATGGTAATAGTAGATTAGTAGTAGTAGTAGTAGTAACAGTGATAGAAGTAGAAGTAGTACACAGTAGTTGTATGGTAGTAGAGCTCTACAAAAAGGTGAAAAGAGTGACATACGAGCTTTGTGATCGAGAGCAATTTACGACGAGAGAGAAAGAAAAAAAAACGAAGAAAAGGGGGTGGGCTGAGGGTAAAGGTGATGGTCGGGGTTAGGGGTGGGGCGTGAGTGACAAGGATTCGTGTTGGCTATAAAAATTTGCTTAGAGAAAAAAAATAGATATGGATTTTTGTATGTTAGATTTTTGTTTTTTTTCTTTTTTCAATTACTTGCCTCGTTCTCTCTTTTTCCATCCCTCCCACCTTCTCTCTCTCTCTCTCTCTCTCTCTCTCTCGCTCTTTTTTTTTCTTTCTCATTCATACATTCATTCATTCGTTCCAATTGTACAATATTTTTGTTCTGTCTTTATCTAACTTATGTATTCGACGCAGTCTCTCTCTCTTTCTCTCTCTTTTGGTTTGTCCGTCCGTCCGTCCGTCCGTCTGTCTTTTTCTAACTCACACAATAATTCTCTCACTCTCACTCTCGTACCTGACCAATTTGATCGATTGTTTTTTTTTGTCATTTTTTTTTTCAGATTTTTTTCTTTATTTTTTTTTTAATCGTTTTTTCTAATCGTCCGACTGCAAAAAGATAAATATGAAATATAATATATATATAAATATACATACATACATATGTATATATATATATGTGTGTGTGTGTGTGTATACGTATATGCATATACATATTATAGAAAAAAGAGGTGAGTCCTTAATCAAAACTATAAAAAAAGAAAAAAAGACAAAAAAAATAAATAAATTACATATCTGTGTCCGTGTGTGTGAGCGTGTTTGTCGTGAAAACAGTATAACCTAACCTATGTTTTCTTTAATGTTTTTATTGTTTCTACTTTATATTTTGGGGGAGGAGATGTGTGAGAGAGATGTATCGAAAGAAAACGTTCATAATTATCATTATTATTATAATCTTATTATTATTATTTCGATCAGCTACTCTCTACCAGGCAACTTTCATTCACTATTACAATCGTTTTATTTATGTACTTACTTAAGGGGCTGCTGCAGCACGACATATTTAAAGACCATCGTTAGGCTGTAAGTAGCACCGATTCGAACACGAGATCATCCGCATTCCAACAAACCGAATCCCGAAAATCATTTTTCTCTTTTGCTTTTTCATTTTCTTTTTGTCTTTTTTTTCTCACGTCCTCCCGGCTCTCCTTTTTTTTTCCTTCCTTTTCATTTCATTATTTTACTTTTTCTTTTGTTCCCTCTCATATTAATTTCACGATACTCTTTGTATTTCTTCTTACACGACGCACGGTAAGAAATAATAACAAAAGACGATCGAAGGACGATTTAAGGAGTTAGGTTAGGTTGAATCATTTCCGCGCGAATTTTACGCGCCAAACTGTTTAAATTCTTTTTGGTTATAATATAAAAAAAACGACATAGAAACGAGAGATTATACGAAGAGTGAAAGAGAAAAAGAGAGAAAGAGAAAAAGAAGGAGAGAGAAAGAGAAAAATTCTTAATATTTTATTCTCTCTCTCTCTCTCTCTCTTTCTGTCTGTCTGTCTGTCTCTCTCTCTCTTTTCTTCGTTTCTTGTGACTAATTGTAAGCTTATATGCTTAAAAAGAACGGAAGGGAAAATTCATTTAGTCCGGTCATTTCTCTCAGAAGAGAAAAAGAGAGAGAATGTGTCCGGAAATATAGGTTAGGTTGGTACGCCTGTGTATTAAATCATAATGTTGAAATATTAAGTTAACATTTACTTCGTTACTTTTTCAACTCTTTATATAACGTTATTTAACTTTATTATTAATTGTTAATGTTTTCCAAGTATAAATTTCATAGTATGTATTACTTGTTCTTGTTTAAAAGATGAAAGAAAACAATTAGGTTATAAAGAGTTAAAAATGTTGTTCAGTTCTTCACTACGTAAAATTAAAGTTTACTTTTACGTAATTGACTTTGTCAAATATTTGAAAGCTTTCGTGCTCTCTCGTTGGAAGGAGGCAATGGAAGAAAAAATAAAATAAATGAAGTAGAAAAGGAAAATAAGAAAGAAAGAAAAGTATGTCAGTAATGAGATGTAAACATTGACTAAATCTTAAAGATATTAACTATAATGGAAAAGGATGAATAGGATTCGGATAAACAAAAAAAAAAACAATGATCACGGCACCCTATTTATTTATAGTGTGTTTGATTTACATGTAACTTTTTTGTTGTTCTTTTTCTTTTTAGTATTTCTTTTTCTTTTTTTTTTTTTTTCTTCAAATTTACTTTCCTATTTTCATAGACACACTGTAATGATTTTTAGTTTTATAAATGTATGCAAGTGCATAGGAAAAGGTTTGTTGTTATAATAAGATTGTTTACTTATATGTAATGGAATTTGTTAAAATTTGTTTACTTTGTTTGTGTGTGTTTTTCTTTTTTCTTTCATATACATACACACACACACACACATATATATATATGTATGTATGTATGTATGTATATACTTTATTTGTAATTAATGTATAAAAAAATTAAACATAAAGAAAAAATATATGCACTAATAGCTAAATTAGAATTGAATATGATATCGAATGAATAGTGGCGCATAAGCTAGACATAAAAAGCAAAACATGCATGATGAGGGAGAAGGAAAATAAAACAAAGAAAAAGGACAAAAACAAACAATAGCGAATAGAAATTAAACATGTGGATAGGAAGGACATATATCCCAGTTATCGTAAAGCCATGTTGAGTCGATATAATATTTAGATTTTCTCCCCACAAGAATGCAACGTTGCAACAAAAAGATGCAACGATGGTTATTGCACGTTGTTAAAAAACTAACAAATAGATTATGACTAAGGTCTTCGTTTCTCTCTCTTCTTGCTACAATGATGAATAAAAAAAGAAAAAAAAAAAAAA
>NC_057696.1:2015156-2018788 GCF_014466175.1 Vespula pensylvanica
GATCACGATGCTGTTATTTTCAATAATATAAAAAATATACAAAAACAGGCAGAGTTCGTTGAAACAAAAACTGCATATGCAGTTTCGTTGCATTCGAAATTTCGATGATAAAAAATATAAGACAATATAACAAAACGTTAATATCATCAGTCTCGAAGGTTACGCGAAGAACGAAAATGCATATATATATATATATATATATATGTATATAAAGGTAAAAAAAGGAAGAGAAAGATTCATCAAAGAATCAAATTAGATTTGATTCATAACATCGATCGATCTCAAAAGCTTTCGGATTTGACGAGATTATGTAGATGTTTAAGACCATCGATCAAATCCATATGATGAGGTGGTTCGATTACGTTCACTTTACGCTCTCGAAAATATTCTCGCCTCTGCTTATGGCTATCCATGATCGAGCGCGTAGCTTCCTCGTTATCTCTATCCGTCGTGGTCTCGATCGGATCTTCTTGATCGCTCACCTGTACGATACTATCTGGTATGGGTAACGGCTTGGCCACTCCAATGCGTACGGTTCCTTTTGGTGCACCTTTCAGAGCCTGCACAGCTTGGTCGAGAGTTGCATTCTCTAAAGCGATATCGTTCACAAACAGAAGCCGATCACCTGGTATAAGTTGACCATCGACTTGTGCCACACCACCAGGAACGAGCGATCTTATTACTATCACAGTTTCGTTGGGGTTCATTGGATCCTGTACAAATAAATAAAATGTGATATTACATGAAAAAGACAAGAAAAAAGAAGATATATATATATATAAGGAGGTGTCCAAAAAAAATTGGAACTATACGTATACTACGTATTATTGAAATCAAATAGATGAAAAAGATTCATAAAAACTTACGTCCGAAAATGATTTATTGAAAAATGTATGCTTTTAAAGATATTTATGATTTATTATTTTTGGACACCCTGTATGTATATATGTATGTATATATATATTTATTTTATGTACTATCTATATTCTGTGTATAATATTTATATTTTATAATTTGCAATATTATATTATTTATAGAGATCTGTATACGATATAATATTGATTAATTTTATACTATTTTTTATATTTGCATATAAATGATATATTATATAGCATTAATATTTTATTATATTGCATAATACTGTATAATATTAATACTATATTATACTTTATAATACTATATTAGACTGTATAATGTTGTATTATACTGTATAATAGTATATAACATTAGTACTGTATTATACTATTTCTTTCTCTAGAATTTATAGATCTATATAAATAATACAATATAACGTTATATTACAGATATATCGTATTTGAGGATAGACATTACTCCATTTTTAATAGAACTGTAGGCATCAGTCGGATGATTAATTTAAAGATTTGATTAACTTAATCACTAGTCTGGAAAATAAAAAAATCTGGATTCTCAAATCTCGATACGAACAAGTCGAGGATTTATACAACTTTTTTCATATACCTGATAATCCAAAATGGAGAACCCAAGGCCCCTCTCTCCTTTAACCAGCTCAATGATTTGCGGCTCTGAGCTCCACATAGCTAAACCCGTTAACGGCTCCAATGATCGTGATTTCATTTTGTTCAAGCTAGCGTCAGTAACTGTTGCAGTCGTTGTAGTCGAAGCTAAGGATCCGTCAGATTTCGCCTTTACCAGTCGATCCATTGTTGGTAAAAGATTTTGAAGGGATCCACCGAGAATACTCTGTATTTCATTTTTGTTTTATTCGTATTATTATCGACGAAAATGTTCTTATAATCGATAAATATTAAATAACATTTGTTAACTTACTCTAGTCTGAAAAGCTGCCTGATGTTGAGCAGTGTCGATAGGACACAATGGATCCTGCGAGGCTACATTCCTTCCGCAAACCATACGAACGTGTATAGGCAATTCTTTTAAAACGCTAACTACTTCCATATGATTTATACCGAGCAAACGGTAACCATTTACCTTGAGGAATATTTAAATTCTTTGCGTTAATTATTTCTCTCTTTCTCTTTTCTTTTTTATTATTTCTTCAGATAATCATTGATACATAACAAACGATAATTAAATAAATCTTACCTCCAGCAATTCATCTCCCGATCGCAACGTACCATTTTGACCGACAGGTCCTTCAGGTAGAATCGAACGTATATAATGATGAGGCCTCACTTCTTGTCCATTTTCAACATCCACCGTACCTTCTAAACTAATCCCAAGACCGCTACCTTCAGCAAATTTCTTCAACTGTGCTACCTATTAATAGAGAACGTTATCAACAAGTGTTGTTATTATCATTATCATCAGATATAACAATCTTTATATTATTGCATTTTGTAATAAATAATTCATGCGTATTTATGTGTACCACTATCTCGGTATCAGGGCCTACGATCTTTTGCCATTTCGATTTTATGGCCGCACGAATTTGTGGTGTGAGTTCGCTCGAAGGATCGCTCAAAAGTGCTTCAACGTTGGTAGCTTCGTCGAATTCATCCGTAACACTTATTTCACGATCTGCTTCTTGAAGTACGGCACTGTCTACGGTAGTATGCGATTCACCTTCAGGCTCTATCTCGGTAGTGGTGTCGCCATCCTGGAAGAAAAAAAAAAAGAAAAAAAAAAAAGAAAAAAAAAAGAAGAAGAAGAAGAACACGATGAACTTCGTTATTATCTACGATCTTTTTGCAAAGTGAAGAAAGGTCAATGATAAAAGGTCGAATGAGCGGAACTCACCGCGCTTATCGGAAAACTGGGTAGGCTAGTTATCGACGGTGAACTTGGCTGAGGTAGTCTCAGCTCGCTAGCAGCAATCGCTTGTTGAAGTTGTTCGTACTTTGGTCCACGTAAATATCTTTCCAAGCAGAGAACAACGATCTGCCCGGTACTTCTAAGAACTTCAACTGCCTCGTGATTCGAATAACCCTGTAGAGAATGACCATCCACCTCGACTATCCTATCGTTTATTTGTATCTTATTACTTAAGTCTGCCGCGCTACCCTCGCTTATGCTCTTGACAAAGATCCCCGAAAGTTCCTCTGAAAAATCATTACCAACCGTCCTCTGTGATCCTCGCGCAATATATGTTTATTTTTGTGCACGTCTTTTTTATTATTATTATTATTATTATTATTATTATTATTATTATTATTATTAATTTTCTTTTTATTCATTTGTTGTATCTTATTATTACGTTTATTTTTATTTTTATTCATTTATTTATTCATTTATTTTGTTTTCTAGCAGCACTGGCTCTCACCCTTCTCGCAAACGTAGCCGGCTATAGTGATCCCAAGGCCGTAAATATCCTTCTTAAGCTCGACGGTGAAACGCTCCATTTCTGGCAGTGAATTAACATCAATGGCATCCATGGTGAGGACCGGTAGTTCCGGAATTTGTACCGGTACCGTCGGTATAACTGGCATCGCTCCAATTGGTATGGGGTTGCGTCTGGGTACCACATCCATGATGAGACTGGTTCTTGCCTTGAGAGAAGGGACACACATTTCGCCATTTATATTCTAATATCCCGTGTAATATCCCGATAGTATTCACGCGCCTGATCCGCATATTTGCGATGGAATATTCTAATATGTTTGCTGTTTTTTTCTAGGGGGGATTTTTTTTTT
>NC_057696.1:2018865-2027791 GCF_014466175.1 Vespula pensylvanica
TTTTTTTTTTTTTTTTTTTTTTTTAATAATTTATAGCAGCATCGATCGTAGTAGCGCACATTAGTAGTAGTTGATCGACACGTTTCGTCGCACTCACGTCGGACTCCTGCGAATACATATAACCGTTGTCGTAACTGGCATCACCCTGTTGTACGTGTCGTATGTTGTAAGTCTCAGGTACACTGTGGACCAGGTATCTCTCCAATTCGTCCGGATCACCAAGGATCTTCGTTGGTACGATTGGAGCATGACTTCCGATGGCCTGAAAGAAAGAAAGAAAGAAAACAAAAATCGTAGAGTTATTCGGATCCTGACGGATTTAACAGATTGATATGATCAGTCGATCAATGAGTTAATAATTGTTTTAATATGTTAGCTGTTTTCTTTTTTGTTTATTTTTTTTTTTTTTATGAAAATCGATGGATTTGATATACCTGGAAATCCGGTGAGGTTGGTTCAACTGGTCTTGCGACAACGAGGCGCACGTGTGTCCCTGATTGTCGTAGAACAGCTGCAACTTGTTCGCTTCCCATTCCTCGTAGATTGACATCTCCGATTTGGAGTATGTGGTCCCCACTTTGGAGCCGATTATCCTAAAAATTCAAAATATACGACTGTAGGAGTTAATAACTTTTCTTTTCTTTTCTTTTCTTTTCTTTTTTTTTTTTTTTTAGGTTTCCGTATTAAAACGAGAGTAAAATTAAAAATAATGACTGTATAGACGCTGGCTTTTCCTTCTTTTTCTTTTCTACTAATTTCTTTGACTAAATTAATCAGAATATAATTATTTTTGAATCAACTCTGATTTTTTCATTTGATTCAATTTTTTTCATATTGATTTGTTTTATTAATTAAATGAAGTCCGAAGTCAGAGATGATGTAAAAATTCTAAAAAAGAAAAAAGAAAGAAAAACAAAAGATAAATAAATAAATAAAAGAATAATTAATATTATCGTTCCAGTGGTGACCTTATACAATAGAAATTATTGCATCGATTTATAAATAAGTATCTCTTTTATAGAATCGATAAGTAATATTAATATCTTCAAATATTTTTCATCCGAATAACGAAAAGGAAAAAAAAAAAAAAAAGAAAAACAAACAAAATATAAAAAGATCGTGGACGCTTATTTATTGCAACAATTTAAATGCATAATAACAAAATCTTATTAATAGTTAACATAACGACGAAATACATAGAATATACATGATACAAGTAAACCCGATTAGCCAACGTTCCTTTGATTTTCTTAATTCGAGGAAAAGTTCGATCGCTGGGGAAAAACGAGCTGTGTGCAACACTAATTATGGTATCCGCATAAAGAGCACGTGTTTAATTTAAGCCTCCTTCGCGTTAATTACCTTAGCGATGATTTCCCTTTGAAGGTTTATCATACAACGTTTACCTGTACGTGTATGTAAATACATCTACGTTTACGTCTACGTCTACGATATACTATGTAAATACAAAGGGTGTTCTGAATGATATAGCTGTTTTTACCAGGATTCTATTAAGTCTATTAAACGGTGAAGATAATCGCTTAACTTTAATGACTTCCAATTTTAACAGAATCCTGCATTCTGAAAAGCTTTCGAAAGTAAATATCCTTTCTCAATTAGTACAAGTTGAGTCTGCGAAGGAAGGCTCAGAAGAAATATCAGAAGGATGAACAGAGACAGAGAGAGGATGATGATGATGAGAGAGAGAAAGAGAGAGAGAGAGAGTCCTTTCGATTGGATACTCACGCGATCGGCGACGCCTCCTGGAAGGATGGTCTTGACGACGACGCCTGTGCTACGGCCTCCGATAATCCCAAATCCAAGACCGCTGCCATCATTGATAAGGTTTATCACTTCTACCTGCGCCCATTCCGTGTTCAGCTATAACATACGTCGTTCGCAAAAATTTATTAACGAGCGAATTTTCTTTCTTTCTTTCTTTCTTTCTTTCTTTCTTTTACTTTTTCTTTCCTTTTTTCTTTTTTTACATTTTATATATAAAATGTAAGGATAATGTTAAATAATTGAATGAATAGATTGATATTATTTATATTTAATATATAATATTAATTAATCTATTTCTTTTTCTTTCTTTTTTCTTTTTTATTTACTGTTAACATAGGTGTATCACATATGAGAGGTACATTTAAGGATATTGTTATTTTTTCACTTCATGCTATAAATATAATAATTTATTAGAAAATTGTGTGTGTGTGTGTGTGTGTGTGTATCGTTGATCGTAATCGTTAATGGGTATTGGTAAGGATCGAAGAGATTTATTTTGATCGTGATCATACGGAAAGGAATAAAATTTGATGATTCAACGTTTGCAAGTTTTCGCCGTGGCAAATCGCGTCGTTCCACATCCACGATATAATACGATTTCCTTGCTCGTTATCGTCGTCGAGAAGACGAGAACGACAACGACGAGAAAGAGGAAGAGGAAGAGGAAGAGGAAGAGAACGAAGGAAGGTAGAAGCAAAAAAAAAAAAAAAAGAAAAAAAAGAAGAGAAAGATAAGGAAAAAAAAAGAAAACTAAAATAAAAAAGGTAAAAGAACGAAGAATTCGACGATAATAATATCGTGACTTTCGAACGAAATATAATATTGAAATTTTTATTTAAGAGATTTTTACTAAAGTAATTTTTATTTTTAATTTACTTACTTTTGTTTTTTTTTTTTTTTTTTTTTATTCGTTTACTTCTTTTTAACCGCTTTTTCTTTCACTGATGCTTTTTTCTACTTATCAATTTACTTTTTTATTTGTTCCTTTTTCTTTTCTCTCTCTCTTGTTTTTTTTTTTTTTGTTTGCTTATAATATATTTCTTGTCAGTCAAGTAATAATGAAATCCAGGCTAAAGGAAATAATTAAAATATTAATTAACGAAGTCCCAAGAGTAATTTCCCCTTCAGTTTCAACAACGTAGGGTAAAACGGACAAGCTCGAATTTGTTCGCCGTAATAAGTTAATTTTAACGTCTTGCAAAGGAAAATTTCAAGATTGGAAAAAAACAAGAAAGAAAGAAAAAGAAAAGAAAAAAAAAATATATATATATATATATAAACAAGAAGATACACGGAAAAGTTAAAAAAAAAAAACAAAGAAAAAAAAAAGGAAAATTAAAAAAAATATAATAAAGAAAATAAAAAAGAATGAGGAGGGAAAAAAAGAAAATAAGAAGAAAAAATAAAAAGATAATGAAAATACTGTAATAGGACCGAAGATAAATTGTACGTGACGTGAAGTAATATTTCGGAAGAAACCGGGAAAGTTTGTGTGAAAGAGGAAGAAAGAGGTGGAAATGACGAAGAAGGAGCAGAAGTAGAAGGAGGAGGAGGAGGAGGAGGAGGAGGAGGAGGTGGAGAGGGTTGAGAGGGATGTGGTGAAGAAGAATAAGGAGATGTAGGATAAGGAGAGTTGGGAAAAAGTCGTATGGTAGCTGAGATGAAAGGAGCGTGGAATAAAGAGTGAGAGAGAGAGAGAGAGAGATATATCCTGCTGATAAAAAAAAAAGAAAGAAAAAAGATAAGGAGAGGTAATAATAGGATAAAGGAAAAAAAAGAGTATCTTTAAAGGTACTTCTTTTTTCTTTTTTGTATTTCGATAAAAACAAAAAATTGGAATTTTATAGCGATCCAACGATTAGTACGCACGGTTAATGAGTTTTTAATGACTTTCTTCGTTCCTCAAATTTTTGTTTGTGTTTCCTCTAATTGCATGCCATATCGAAAACAATGTTTAAAGAATAGTTAAAGATAAAAAAATTCGATCGTTCGGATCGATCATCGAAACTGTCATCGATTCTACGATAAAAATGATTTATGCTAACGATACCTACGATTTTTATTTTTTCCTTGCTGTTGCTGTTGTTAATAACATTTTTTTTTTTTCCTTCATGGGACGTATAATTTATCGAAAAGATAAAAGAGAAATACGGTGAAATTTACAACCTGGTAGACGTGATAAATCGCAATGTAGAACGTATTTGATAAAGTAAAATCGATTATTTAAACGATCATTGGTTCTATGACATGGATGCATAGAACAAAAAATATTTATCACGACACACACATATATATATATATATATATACATATATATATATATACATACAACTTTTATATTACATACACAGTTCATTCACAAACAAAAAGAAAAGAAAAAAGTTTTAAAGCCTAGGTTTTAAAGCTGGATTATCTAAACATCAAATTTACGAGAAAAACGTATAGAAACAAAAATATTCCTCCCAATTATATTTAAAACTTTCGTTAATAACACACTTTCGTAGGACGTACGGTTTCAGAAAAGAAAAGGGGAAAAAAAAAAGAAAGAAAGAAAGAAAGAAAGAAAGAAAAACGAAAAAATCTCTAACAAAGAAACGATGAAAGTTGTAACAATAGATACCATAAATCAATAATTCAATAATTCAATAAGCCAATAAAATTCATCGATTTCCTTATTCGTTCAATTTCTTTTTTTTTTTTTCTTCCCTGCTTATAAGATCAACGTTGTTGTAAAAATGAAGGAATAAATATACTTACCACCATGTCAGGGCCACTTTTAGAGGCGTCACTGACAGCGGAAGGGCTCCTTTCGATGACGAGGCCTCCGTGAACGGTGCCAGGTGGTATCGGTGTAGAAGTTGGTGTAGGTATAGGTGTTGGTGTCGGTGTTGGTGTTGCCGCAGAAGTGTTGCTAGCAGGTTGACTTGATTTAGGTGTCGGTGCTGGAGTGACAATCGACGACACTGACACCGATTGATCTTTGTCCGAGCCAATCTGATTGTTATTGTTATTGTTGTTGTTGTTGTTGTTGTTGTTATTGCCGTTGTTCCCCGCAGTACAGACGGCTGCAACTCCTCCAGCTGCTGCGGCCGCTGTCGAACTCGAACCTCCGGACAATTCATCCGTCGGCAAAGAATTCCCAATGTCTAGTAAATTATACGAATTTCAATAAGATCGATCGAAAATAGGAAGTCCTTTCCTTTCTCTTGGCAAAGCCATTAGATAGAAATAGAAGAACTTTCTCTCTGTCTTTGTCTTTGTCACTATCTTTGTCTCTGTCACTCTCCTTCTCTGTTTCTCTCTCTCTCTGTCTCTCTCTCTCGTCGGAAGCAATCTTCTTCCGATCGACAGGACGCTCAGCTTTTATTCTATTCGACTAGATTCCATTTTCTGCGAAGGGACTATGAACTAAATCTTTTCATCAGACAAGATAGTGGGAGAAGGAGAGAGAGAGGGGGAGAAGGAGGGATAGAGAGAGGGAAAGGGAGAGAGAGAGAGAGGGGGAAGGGAGATAGAGAGAGGGAGTGACAGTACATTTTTTTCATGTACATACATTAATTTACATTATGCTGAAAGCTAATTAAAATTGTACGACCATATACTAACTTGCATTCAGAGAGAAAGAAAAAGAGAAATGTGTGTGTGTGTGTGTGTGTATGTATGTATGTATGTATGTATATATAAAACTTTAATTCTATCTTGGCTAAGCTCTTGAATGAACAGTAAGATTACAAAAGACATAATTATTTTAATATACAAGTTAAAAGTATAATGCAGAGACTGTATAATAAGGGAACATAAGAAATAAGGAGAGTAAGAAATAAAAATAATTATTAAAAATAAAGAAAATATTGTAGATAAGTATCTCTTTCTAAGATTGAGATAAATATTATAAGAAATAAATATCTATACGTGTGTGTGTGTGAGAGAGAGAGAGAGAACTTGATAGATGAGTTTTATTTTTTTTTATTTCATAAGAAAACTTTTACGTGAATGGTAAAATTAAATCATACGTAGAAAAAGAAAAAAAAAAAAAAGAAAAATATCGAATTAAAAATATTAAAATGAAATATTAAAAGAAAATATAAATAAAATGAGATTGATTTAATCGAAGGACAAGAAATCTAACAAGGAAAGAAGAAACAAAAAAGAAAGAAAAAAAAAATAAAAAGAAAAACAAGAAAGAAAAATTGTCTTGCTGATGTACCGAAGAAGAATGGGATTCAAAGATTAAGATCAGTATAGTATACGACTCGGATTACTATACTTCCGACAAAACAAAAGCTCATGATAAAAGCTTTAGAAAGACAAGACTGTGTAACATTGAGAAAATGAAAGAAACGAGAAAATATCTGCTGCATTTTCGTATAACTGACGTCCATTCAACTCTAACTATTACATAAAAACAAACACGCGAATGATCCACAATAAATCTCATAGGAAACGTTTAGATTACAATTAAACTGCTACATAAGAACAATCACGTGGATACGATCCATAATAAATCTCGTATATACGTTTAGATTCCAATTAAACTACTACATAAGAACTATTACGTGAACGTGATCTATAATAAATCTCATACACACGTTTAGGTTCCAATTTAATTACAACATAAAAAAGAACGATCATATGGATGATCTATAATAAATCTTATATAAACATACATATACACGCGGATGTTTAGGTTTCAATTTAATTACTAGATAAGAACGATCACGTGAATGATCTATAATAAATCTCATAATACCCTTTTAAGGGATTTTTTCTTTTCTTTTATATATTTGTTACAATAAATTTCGCGTTAAAACGATAATGTTATTATTTAGTATCGTCTAAATGGACACTTGAGACTTTCGTTATTAGAGATCATAAAAAAAAGAAAGAAAAAAAAAAAAAAAAGAGAAAATAGAAAAGATCACGTTGACATGAAAGAAGATATTATTAAATACCTTGGGTGCTTCTTGCTACGACCAACTCGACAAGACCACGAGCTTTCTGAAGGATCGAGATCGCTTGCTCGTGGGAGATATTCGAGTCTAAAGGTTGTCCATCTATTGCCAATATTTGATCACCTTCCAACAAGCGACCATCGCTGAAACAAAAATGATCCAAGATTATTATTATTATTATTATTATTATTATTATTTATTATTATTAATTTGTCTAAAAAGTTTGCATATAAATATACGTATGTATTAAAACATATCGGTATACGGTATAATTGTATACGTATAGAAAAATTATTAGTCTAAGAGAAATTTTCATTTAAATATTATTAAGAAACCATATAGATGCGATTAAAATATGAGAGGAGAGTGATAGTTTCTCAGCTTACATTGCATCATTATTCTGCGTTTACCTTACATCATTATTCAACGCGTATAATAATGGTGTACGGTAAGTGTAGAATAAGCCTCGAGAAAACGCAGAGTAAGGGTAGAATAAGCTTAGGATCCTTATTACGAAAAGAAAATCTTTCGAGTTTTCGATCATTCAATTTCTTACATTATCGAGGATTAATAAATTTTTTATCTTTTTTTTTTTTTTAAATAAACAAAATAATATTTGTTATTAAAATAATAATTTAGGTAATTTCATTACGAGTTTTGTCTTTATTACGAGAAAAGAAAGAAGAAAAAAAAACTAAAAGTCCAAGTTTTTTAATTATTAACAAAATGGATTCCGGTATTATTGCATTATTTAAATAAATAAAGAATAAAAAATGCTTGAAAACGGTGTTTGTCTCATATCTCTACGATATTTCGTTCCGAAAAATCAATCAAAAGAAAAAATTCAATTATTTAAATTATTAACAAAATCGATTTTATTATAACAATATTACGACATTATTTAAATAAATAAAGAATAAAAAATGTTTGAAAACGGTGTTTGTTTCAAGTCTCTACGACATTTCGTTCCGAAGATATCGCCTTCGAAAGATTTTCATTCATAATTTGCATAGAACAGCTGTTCGTAGTAATAGTAGTAGTAATGTAGTAAGGCCTCGTAAATTCTCGGAATTTATATAGGTCAGTGTGTCACCGAGCTAATTTGAATGAAATTATATAGGTCAGTGGGTCATCGTAAATGTCTTCTACTAATATGGGAATATCTCCGAAACTAAAAATCGTAGAGACTTGAATCAAACGCCATTTTAAAGGACAAAATATTCTCTATTTTTACAACATATTGTTAATAATTAATTAACAATTTGTTATAAATAATTTTTAAAAAACCAATTCTTATAAAGTAAAATTATGTTATTATGACGAAAAAAGAATTCAGATACCGTCCTATTAATAAAATTATATTAATTATTAAATAATTATTATAAACAAATTACTTTTTTTTTATCGAAAAACCAACTTTTTTCAATATAATTAATAACCAAGTCTTTCATTTACACGGGATTATTTCCGAAACTAAAAGTCGTAGAGACTTCAATCAAATGCAATTATAAAGTATAAAATTTTCTTTATTTTTCCAACATATCGTTAATAATCAATTAATTATTTAACAATTAATGAATTTGTTATAAATAATTTTTATACACAAATTCTTACGAAGTAAAATCATCTTATTCCAACAAAAAATGAATTTCCGATTTCAACTGGATTTATAAAATTACGTTAATTGATCAATAATTAATATAAAATAATTACTTTTTTATCAAACAATTTCTTTCTATACTATTAATTTCAAAATCTATTAATTTCAAAAATAAGCATATCTTATAATTAATATATTTTTACATTTTACAATTACACATTCTTGTTATTATTATTATTATTATTATTATTATTATTATTATTATTATTATTATTATTATTATTATTATTATTATTATTATTATATAACGTTAGAGAGACACGAGTAATATAATCTTCTTTTTAGATAAAAAAAAAGGAAGAACAAGAAATTGGATAACATAGGATTAAACGAGACATGAGTGGAAATTTCTGGGACAAACGATGTATCGAAAATGACGTCGTGTCCGGTTCAATAGATTGAAATTTGCAAGCCTAACAAGGGTACATGTTCGGTATTTAGTGGCTCGACGCGGTTACGTTACCTAATTTTGTTGAAAGCGAATTTGGTATCCTCTGCTGACGCTAATGACACTGAACTCCGTTCTCTC
>NC_057696.1:2027929-2028429 GCF_014466175.1 Vespula pensylvanica
GAGAGAGAGAGAGAGAGAGAGAGAATATAGACATGTATGTATACATACATGTATACATTTATTCTCCCAAATCTATTCATTTCCTCGATTCAATAGAAAAGTCGTAGTCATCCAGAATGATATTGCACATGCGCATATACTATGTATAATATATATATATATATATATATGTGTGTGTGTGTGTGTGTGTGTGTGTCTATGCAAAAGAGAAAACAAAATTATCGGGAAAACGCGACCGCATTTCCGCCTGATCGTACAACGATTTTACTTTGTCATTCGAGCCATGAAATGAACGTAGAATCGCTCGTCTATACACACTCGTTTCTGCATATTTTCTACGACCAAACGATTCGTTTTATTGCTTGTTAACCATACCACCATGATCTTTTTTCGAGCATTTATTCTATATTCTTTATTTATTTATTTATTTATTTATTTATTTATTTATTTTTTCAATCGTTACGGCCAACATACTGTATAGAATTCAAAATATTTTTCAG
>NC_057696.1:2028529-2031029 GCF_014466175.1 Vespula pensylvanica
GAAAGAAATCATAGAACATGTTCAAAAAGCAATGGCAAGCCTCGAATGAGAAGTAGGAATCGAGTAAAGAGAAGATAGTAGTAAAAGGCAGCGTATAGTCAGCCACGTACTATATTACATACGTTCAACGTTCGGTAAATTTAATAATAGAAGTCTAGTTACACTCGTTGCACGCATTTCACCCTTTTTTCTCTTATCTTAAAGCAAGAAAGCAAAAGAGAGAGAGAGTGTCTCGACCTCGTCATGATTCATGCGAGTAAGAATGATGCAAGTTACGTTAAAATTACAATGATAAACTTTTGTCGGTGAGATAGCCAACGTTGACCTCGTTCTAATTCATAAATTCTTCTTTTTCATACATTTTTCAAAGTAAAATTAAAAAAAAAAAAAGAAAGAAAGAAACAAGAGAGAGAGAGAGAGAGAGAGAGAGAGAGAGGAAAGTGTAGCGTCATGTTTCATAATTCCGTATAAAGAAAAAAATATGAAAGAATATACTTTTTGAAGAGTAACGAAGGTGACATAGAGAAATAGATGAATAGAGAAATACAGAAAGAGAGACAGAGAAAGAACGTCTGTGTGTGTGTGTGTGTTAAAAAACAGAAAAAAAATAGTAAAGTGAGAAAAGCATTTGTGAAAAGGCACGCACGTACATTTACATCATCGGATGATGAGAGAAAGAGAGAGAAAATGGTTTGTCGTCGTGAAATAATAAAAGCCAACCCTTTTGAAAAGCCCATTCAGTATCGCAAAACAGGACAAAGGGACGGACTATTCGTACTTTCTTCAATCCTTCCAAGAACCCACTAAATTATGAATGAGACGAATATTGCAAGCTAAAACTTCCTCTTTCCTTCTCTTCCTATCTCTTCCTATCTCTCTCTCTCTCTCTCTCTCTCTCTCTCTCTCTCTCTCTCTCTCTCTCTGTCTGTCTCTCTTTTTCTTTCTCTCTTTTAGTTTGAGATTACTTCTAGGGTTTTACCTTAGGCACGTTTCAACGCATATGTTATACCTCACGTAAGGTACGAAAATCGAAGAGAACCCACAAAATTCAAATTCAAACTCGTCGGAACTCATACCCACAGCGAATTTAGATCCCAAGCCTGGATTATAAAGTCTACTCGAGGGATAGAGTGAGAATAAGAGAGAAAGAGAGAGAGAGAGAGAAAAAGAGAGAGAGAGAGAGAGAGAGAGAGAGAGATAGTGAATGAAGAGGAAAGAGAGTGCTATGTTGTTTATTATCGTTAAGATTTTATCGGTAGATCCTTAATGGCTGACTTTCTCAGAAACAATGCTTTTCTTCGTTACTTAAACGACCTCTGCTCGTTCTTATATTATTTCTTACGAGCTACGTACCGAGTTTTACATGTAGAGTTAGAAGAAAGAATGAGATGAGAAGATAGAATTATAATTAACAGTAAAGTCTGATTACAGACTTATACTTTCTACTTTCGTTCTTTAACGTGATTTTTTTTTTTTTTTTTTTTTTTTATGAAGAAAATTGTCAGAAAAAAGGAAGAAAAAATAGTACATCGTTTGTTAATTGAACGGTGTAACAATTAAATTTACACGCGTTCTCTTTTCTTCTTTTTTTTTTTCTTCTTTTCTTTTTTGGATAAAAATTTCAAGGAAAAAAGATATTATAATAGTTATTAAGTCGATATTAAAAGGCCTTAACTTTTTTTTCTCTTTTCGCCCTTTCTAACGTATGATTTATTTTTGTAAGAATTTTATGAGAATGAAAGATTCTATAACTACTAGCTATTATCGTGAACATTTTTATTTATTTATTTATATATATATATATTTTTTTTTCCATGAAATTGTATGCAAATTATTCATGCAGATACGTTACAGCGCATATTAATTTATATGAAAAATGAATATGCTATAATTTTCTCAAACCGTATGCAAATAATTTTCAGAGAAAAACATTATAACAAGTTATCATCAATAATTCTGATAAAATTTCATGTAATATTAAATGATGGGCGCATACGTTAGATCGTGCATTAATCAACATGAAACATTAATATATTGTAATTTTCCAAGCATATGCATTTAAGTGTTTAACAAATGTATCATCCAACCATAAACGTACTTTGACGACTACTGTCATAAATTTTCTCAATATTACTATACGGAATACATAGTATGTATGTATACGTATATGAATATGTATTTACTATTTACATAGTTATGTAGAAATGTAGCAGGTGTGAAAGTAATAAATCATAATTGTTCGTTCATAATCGACCTTTAAAAAATCCATAGTATATATATATATATATATATATATATATATATATATAATGCGTACGTACGTACGTGTATATGTATATATATGTGTATGTATGTATATATGTACCAACACTCACTCGCGTAATTGATTAACGGCCATGTTGAACGGCTCGTTTAAATACCGCTAAGTAAGCGAACCTGATAGAAGTTCGATGACGCATCGATGCGGGCACCGACAACGATCGATCGATTCTGTTTCGTA
>NC_057696.1:2038529-2052001 GCF_014466175.1 Vespula pensylvanica
AAGATAGCAAAAGGAGGAGGATAAGGAGGATGAGGATGAGTTTGAGGATACAGGAAGGAAGTTTGAGAAGACTCGTGGGTACGATTAAATGCATCCTCGAGCACGTCCGTTCCTCGTAATGGTGTTATTAATAACATGTCGTGCGAACGATCCATACTACCAGAGGAAAAGGATATTTTGATTAGGCTATCCAGCACTAGAGAAAGTTTACGGACAAGGGTCGATAAATTCACAACGATGCGTATCACACTGATAGAAACTCGAGAAGGAAAGAGAGGGAAAGAGAGAGAGAGAGAGAGAGAGAGAGAGAGAGAGAGAGAGAGAGATGAGAAAATTGATTTGCCTTGGCAAATCGTCGCACTGCGTTTATACTCCCTCTCTCTTCTCTTCTCTTCTCTTCTCTTCTCTCTCTATTTTCATACGATGGGTACTTTCTGTCTCTCTTCTTCTTCAAAATTCGTAATATCGCTTTTGTAATTTCTCTCGACGAAAACTTCGAATTTCTAAACTTATTCAAATTGTATAGAAATCATTTATTGATTTTACGTTGATTTTTGTTTCTCATTGCTTTGTTCATTCCCCCTTTTTTTTTTTCCTTTTTATTTCCTTTTTGTTTGGTTTTTACAGATCAAAGAGAAAGTGAATACAATTTAGCGATGGTGTGTTTGCTAATTAATTGTTATTTTCTATTGAGAAATTGATTTAGTTCATTTAATATGGTAGAGTTATAACGGTAATAATTATACTTAATTGTATTAATAAAATTTGTATTGGAAATTTTACTGTAAGCTTCATATTAAGTAATCTTCTTTTTTTTTTTTTTTCCCCAAATCGGAAAGACATAATTTTATGAAACAAAAAAGAAAAGATATATACATATATCTATTCTTTTTTCAATGAAAAAATATCCTTTAGAAATGTATCAACGATCAAAAATATCGTAGTAAATGACGTACATTCCATATCTACATACACATTTACAATATACCCAACCATGTACATACATATATGTAAATCGATTGAATATTCTCCCTCAGAAAATTGCACTCGATTTGAACGGTCTATCTTATCTCATTCGTTCAAAACGACGACTTCGTCCATATTCCTCGAGAAACATTAAAGTAAAGTGGTCTTCTTTCAGATTCCAGTTCCATGCTTTTTCAACTTTTACGAAGAGAACGCATCTGTTCCGTTGAAAAATCTACGAGACAATTCGTTGCTTTTCTCTCTTTCTCTCTTTCTCTTTGTCTCTTTTTGTCTATCTTTCTTTCTCTACCTCGTACTCTAATTTTCTCCATGCTCTTTCATTTACACCCGTAAAAATCCTTTTACTCGGAATAGCAAGAACAGACAAGGAAAAAAAAAGAAAGAAAAAAGAAAAAAAGCATTTTGTTTGACGATACATCGATTGTTTCGTTTCGTTTAGTTCTCTCTCTCTCTCTCTCTCTCTCTCTCTCTCTCTCTCTCTCTCTCTCTCTCTTTCTCTTTTCTGGCATTCCTTTTCTTCGAAACGAAAGAGAGCACTCGAATTTCTACTTAAATCGTAGCACAATTTCGATTCAATATCGAACTAGAACTCGAACTCGAACTCAAACCAGGTCAGCTGTAGTAATTTAAGGGGTTTACATACACAAAAGGATATTAGCGTGCAATCAAGAGGATTTATCAGATGACAGCTTAAATTTCACGGACACTTCTACTTGGCCGAAACTACGTCAACGATCTCAAATCACTTGTTCGGATTCTTCATTTCTACTGAAAATATATTGCGTTTATAGTTAGTTCACAACACAACAGAAAAAATGACGAAATATAATACTAAGCCGTCTGTAAAATTTGTATCTTTCGATCTTTCTATAAGTCGCGATATCTAAATGTATTATTAAATAAAGCAAAACTAAAACTAAAAATAAATAAATAAATAAATAAATAAATAAATAAATGTGTAAAAGAGTTATAACGAATATTTCGTGTATCAATATATCTGCACAAAACTAATATTTTTGTAGTATCGTTATACACGTAGATATATTGACATGTATATATATTTACACACACAAACTCATATGTAAACTGCCAATGATAATAGAAATAAAAATAAAAATAAAAATAAAAATAAAAATAAAAATAAAAATAAATAATAATCATGAAAGAAAGATAGAAAATGAAAACTTTGTTTATGCGGAGGATTATAAAATTGTTAAAGAGAGAGAAAGAGAGAGAGAGATAAAAAAAGAGAGATAAAGAAAGAGAGAAAGAGAAAGAGAATAAGGAATACATTTTCATTTATTTTCTTATACTCACTAGGGATTTTTCTTATTTATTTTTTATCCTTTTCCTCTTTCTCTTTTACTTGTCAAGAAAAACATGACAAAGCTTTTTCTTCCTCTCCTTTTACTCGGAAGATACACAGTTCCCTAACGAGAGTACTGTGCTCGCAGCTACGATTATGATTTAATAGTAGCCTCTTTTCATTGTGTTCGTTGCGTTATTCTCGCAATCATAAATTATGTTTTCCAAGGTAAATATAAGTCGTCGAGAGAAAAATGTTATCGTACATACGTGTCTACTGCGTTGGATATTCAAGCATAAAAAAGAAAAGAAAAATATCAAATAAAAATAAAATGAAAAAGAAGAAAGAAGAAGAAATAAATAAATAAATAAATAAATAAATAAAATATTACATGTATAGAAAAAAAAAAGAACTGGAAAAAAAGTATCAATCGAGAAATTGGATCAAATGTAAAATATGTAAAATATTTGATATAGCCGAAAGGAATTTCTGAAGACGTTTGCGAAATTCTCGAGAGAGAAAGAAAGAAAGAAAGAAAGAAAAGAGAGGAAGAAGAAGAAGAAGAAGAGAAAAAAAAGAATAATTAAATACAAAAAAAAAAAAAAAAGGAATGTAGAAGAAATTTGGAACACGCAAGCATTCGTGCTCATTCGTCGTTTCATTAGTATTAACAAGAGTAAAATGCTTGGGAATATCAACGGTAGCGATAATTAACATGGAAACGAGCTTGATAAAGCCTAAAATGTAAAACTTAGTAGTTACCTATCTAGGGAAAACATTATACAGAAATTCGAGGTGTGTAGTGGTGGGGTTGTAGAGTCTGTGGACTGGAAGGGGAGGGAGAGAGGGGAGAGGAGGGGGTGGTTGGATGGATGTAGGAGGTAAAAATCTTTGAAAGCATAACGTTACAATTCTAAGCGCTCTACTTTTAACCCGAAATGAAATTCTTAAAGTAGACCAAAAACCAGATTTACATACATTTCTCTTTTCGAGAATAAAAGAAAGAAAATTTTATGAGTTAGATTCTCTCTCTCTCTCTATGTGTGTGTGTATACACATGTACGTATGCATGTATGTATGTATCTCTGTAAAAGAAAGAAAGAAAGAAAGAAAGAAAGAAAGCAAGAAAGAGAGAAAGAAATAAAAAAAGAAAGAGAAGAAGTAAAAACCATTGTTCTTTCAAGGACGACCCAATAGAACAGTTTCCAACGTTTTGCTTAAGGGCAAAGTCTGAGAAACGAAGATTTGAATTTCCATGACAGAGAAAAAGTTCGAAGATATCTATGCTCAGTGAATAGGCACAGGTGCTGAACAACTGAAAGAGGAAAAGAAAGAAAAAACGATAAAGGGAAACAAGGAGAGAAACAGATAGATAGATAGATAGATAGATAGATAGATAGAAAGAGAGGGTGAGAGAGAGTAAGGAATAGGGCCTAGGGTGAGACACGAGACTGGCACAGCATGGACAAGTGGATATGGAATGGGTGTTCTCTCTCTCTTTCTTTCTATGTATTTGTGTATGTGTGTGAAAGAGAGAGAGAGAGAGAGAGAGAGAGAGGGTGAGTGAAAGAAGTGGGGATAGCTGATGTTGGAAACGGAGAAGCGAAGTTGCTCGTATGGTTGCCCTGGTGAGAGGCGTGGTGTATATCGATCTCAGACTTGTGGGGGCAAGGAAAATTATATTTGCAATGTTAGACCGAAGAGGTACGAGCTTGTGTACGGGATAAAAGAGAGAGAGAGAGAGAGAGAGAGAGAGAGGAGGGAGAGACTACTAGTTCTCTTTTATCACTTTTACCTCTTTTACCTCCCTCCCTCCCTCCCTCCCAGCTTCCATCTTCTTCCTACTCCTTCTTCTCTTACTCCTTCATCAGAATCTCCAAAATGCCACGAAAAGGCTATACGGAAAACGATGGTGTGCTTCTAGAAACAAATCGTCCTGTCTCGTTAGAATTGCGAATGTTTGGGCTTGCTATAAGGATATAAATTAGAGATAGAGATAGAAATAGAAATAGAGAGAAGAGAAAGAGAGAGTGTGTGTGTGTGTGTGTGTGTAAGAGAGAAAGATAGAGATTGAGATTGAGTGTGTGAGAGAAAAAGAAAGATAGAGATTGAACGTGTGTGTTCGTATATGAGATAGAGATTGAAATGTATATGTATATAAGAGAGAGATATTGTGTGTGTGTGTGTAATATATATATCGAAAAAATCGATCGAAAGTAAGTTCTGAAATATTATTTCTCTTACTTTACAAAGTTATTTCTTTTTCTTTTTTTCTTTTTGTTTCATTTATTTCGTTTTTCTTTTTCCCTCTTTTCAATTAATTTTGTCGTAAATAGAATGTTTTTAAATAAATTTTACGAACAACTTGTGAATAGATTTAGTATATATGTATATGTATATATATATATATATATATATATATATATATTTTTTAAATATATGCATAAAACCGAGAAACTTTTAAATGAATTCAACAGATATTCGTAAATATACTTTTTTTTCTTTTTTTTTTTTTTGTATTTTATAGATATACAGAAAATGTATCAAAATTTTTTTTCGTTAGATAGATCGTCTACTAAATGAATATATAATATCGAACGTTTTAAGATCGTCGATTTCCATTTTGACTGAATTTTTTTCTGTTTCATTACACTTGAGAAACTTTTCACGCTCGTAATCTTGTTTTACGATCATCTAGGGAAGCTTTCGAACGACGATCTTACGGTTCTGCTTCTAATCTCGCATTTTTTTGCTCCCTAAATTCTCTTAAATTCGTAATTCTTTCTTTCTTTCTTTCTTTCTTTTTCTTTATCCCCCTCGAACAACGACCCCCCGCCATACCTCTGAAACGCATCGTTCCTAAAAACATTAAGAGAGTCCACTGGGTAATCATACTTTTCCTTCTTTGTGTTTTCGTTAAGGAATAGAAAAAGAAAGGAAAAAAGAAAGAGAGAGAAAAGCTAGGAAAAAGAAAGAAGGAAACTGTATAGTTCGCGAATCGTCAGTTATAATCTCGTTTATATATATATATATATATATATATTTTTTTTCTTTCTTTTTGTTTTTTTTTACTCTTCATATAGTACTCTTTTTAATTAACTCGACGATTTAATAGAATAAACTACTTCTCAATGAAAATGCAAATTCTATCTTTTCTTCTCTTTCTCTCAATTCTTTCATTCTTCCTTTTTACTTATTTGTTTATTTTATTTATTATATTTTTTTTCTCTATCAATTTATAAAGTAATCTTTGTGAACAAATTGCACGACGAATTTAACGATCGCGTAACTCGTCAGGTACATTAAAAAATGACGAATGTGATAGAAAAATAGTACTGCCGATGAAAATGTTAATTTTATAGCTTTTCTTTTCTTTTTTTTTTTTTTTTTTTTTTTTGGTTTCCTAACCAACGTCAGTTTGATTAAACGTTGTATTCGTTGCATACAAATTGTAAAAGACGTACGCATGTACTTGATCGTACGTAATGAGATTTATATAATTGGAAAAAATAGATACAAAGAGACAGAAAGAGAGAGAGAAAAAGAGAGAGAGAGAGAGAGAGAGAGAGAACACGTTTTTTATGTAATTATGGTCGGGAATATCGTCACTTGTCCTACATTGACAAGAACTCTTACCATCTATGCATAATTACGCAATGAAAGGGCATCGATATCGCACCCTCCTTGTGTGTCCCACTTTGGAAACACGTGCAAAATCGCTGAATATATATATATATATATATATATATATATATATATATATATACAGACACACACAAACATCGTTTCGTATATGGTCGTCATCGATCAAGCATTGTGGATTTCATTTTTCAAGAGAACAACGGACACGTTTAACGAGCGTTTTTTAATTTTCCTGAATGGAACGCTAAAGAATTATTGAGAAAAAATAATTCGATGACTTCGATCGAAGTAAGAGAAAAAAAGAAAAGAAGAGAAACGAAAAAGGAAGATACTTAGTATATAGATATTTTATTATTTCTATTATTCTCTGTATTATTGTAGCGTATTATTGTTTTGTATTATTTTATGTATTGTATTACAACGTGTTATTGTTTCGTAATACTGTTAGTATTAATATATGTATATATATTTTTTGTATTATTAAGTATATACTATAGTATATTATATTCTATTAATATTAAACTAGTGCTAATAACAGTATAATAATTCCTTCATTATATTCATATTAGTCATACATATTACAGTAATACATATTATAGTAAAGTATTACCAATAATATAATTCATATATCCATTTTAGAAAAAGAGACAGACAGGGAGAGAGAGAGAGAGAGAGAGAGAGAATATTAATGTTATCAAGGTAGAAAAGAAAAAAATAAAAGATAAAAATTAGCATATCAATATTAATAATAAATAAAATCTACTACAATATATAAATTTTATTTCTAAGAAAAACATAGGATATACTGTGTAATATAAAAGAACGAAGGTAGAAAGATAGAATATGTTGAATGACATAAAAAGAATAAATATATAACTTCTCTTAGGTTCTTTTGATCCTTCATATTAAAGTCACTACTTCGTTAAAATTTACATTGCATGTCGTGTAATTCCAAAAGTCCTTTTTTCTACTCTCGCTTCTCTCCCCTGTCTCTATCTCTTTTTCTTTCTCTTTCTCTTTCTTTCTATCTCAATTTCAACGAGAGTTGAAATATCCACTGAAAATGTATCCCATCGGAGGCATGTTTAAACGATGCAAGAAGGACATAATTTCAAGTAATCTCTCTGACAATCTGCAGGAACTACCATAGTAAACACAGATATTTGACATTTAAATGTATTCAAATTATTTAGCCTAGACAGAGAAAGAAAGAGAAAGAGAAAGAGAGAAAAAGAGATACAAGACTTTTAACTTTAAAATTGTCCTTCGCGATACTTCTCCTTGTCTTCTTAAGAAGAAAAAAGAAGAAAAGAAGAAGAAAAAAGATGATAAAAACGAGAAAACACAGACGAGTCTAATTCTCAAAATGATTTAAAAAGGATCCGTATAAGAAGATCAAACAAAAAAAGATGAACAAACGAATAAATAAATTAATCAATTAATAAAAATAGAAAAGAAATCTTAGGAAACATTGGAACATGATCTCGAACTATTCTAATGATCGTAATACTCTAACACGTGATTTTCGAGAGGGAATTATCGTAAGCATGGTTTTGCTCCTCGTAGTCGAGAGTCCTTGTATAATACTATGCCGATAATTGCGCAATAAAAGCCCGTTATTACGCTCTTAGACGGCCTACTTCCGGACAATATGTAGAGAGAGAAAGAGGGGGGGAGAGGAAGAGGGATGGAGAGAGAGAGAGAGAGAGAGAAAGAGAGAAAACGAACGAATAAATGAGAAAAAGAGAGAGGGAGAGAGAAAAGAAAAAACGAACGAATAGATGAGAGAGAAAGAGAGGGAACAAACGAACGAATAAACAGGAAAGAGAGAGAAAGAGAGAGAGAAATAGAAAAAAAAAAGAGATTAGAATAGGAACATCTCGCAAATAAGCGGGACTACGATGACTTTAGTGTGACTTTGGCTGAAATGAAAATAACGTGAGGTGAGGGGTTGCAGGGAGTGTGAAGGTGGAAGAAAAAAAAAAAAGAAGTTGAAGATTAAAAGAAAAAAAGAAAGGAGAAAAGCTCTCTCTCAAAAAAAAAAAGAAAAAAGAAAAAAGGAAAGAAAGAAAGAAAAAACAAAAACAAAAAAAGATAAGTCGTGGAATTTTAATTAAGAATCATCAAAGAGGAAAATACTTATCCTTTCGAGATTACCGAAATTTGCATGTTCAACTCTGTTAACTCGGCCGGCAATATCCGGCCGAATAAGATAAAGGGAAAGGAAGAAGAATCGAGGAGATAGCCTTACCACCCTATAGATTATTTCATTAATTAATCAATTATCTCTTGCTCCGAATCCGTGAAAGAGAAGTTTAGCTCGACGAAGAGAATCCAGGATTAGCCGATGAAAATATTCGATCGGCTTTAACGCTATGAGAATATATATATATATATATATATATATATATATATATCTTCTAGCTCTGTCTATCTAACCGAAAATGGAATTTCCGATAAAAAGCGAGTATGAAATGCAAATTTGTATAAATCGTATAGTAGGTATCTAAAATATTTCGATCGACGTTCACGTCAATATTCCAGAGAACTGAGAAATATTTTGTGTGTGTGTGTGTGTACGTGTATACCTGTTCTCTCTCTCTCTCTCTCTCTCTCTCTCTCTCTCTCTCTCTCTCTCTCTCTCTCTCTCTCTCTCTCTCTCTCTCTCTCTCTCTCTCTCTCTCTCTCTCTCTCTCTCTCTCTCTCCTCCTCCTCCTCCTCCTCTCTGTCTGTCTCTCTATCTTTTTAATGCACTGTATCACGATCGGTATTTCATATTTCATTTATCAAAAAAAGTACATTAATTTCTTTTTCCCTTAGAATAAAAGAAAAAGAAAAAAAAAAAAAGGAAAAACTAAAAAAAAATAAATTAAAAAATGAATAAAGAATAAAGAAAAGTATGTAAAATATTCGAAGTATTTTTAAAACTAATAATAATACATTTGTTTTCGGACTGATTGGAAAAAATAACTGAGATTGGAAAAATTTGAGAATTCATTGATCTCACTGTCAAACGAATATCATAAAAAAGATTGAGAAAGGTACGTACGATTTCAAAGATTGCTCATTGATTATTTCTTTCTTTTTCTTTCCTTTTCCTCTCTTTCTTTCTTTCTTTCTTTCTTTTTTTCTTTCTTTCTTTTTTTCTTTCTTTCTTTCCTTCCTTTTTTTCACTTTTCTTTTTCAAAGCGACAAAACGAGGCAAGAAACTGACGTGTCGTCTGTTTCCAAAGAGATGCAACATTCTAGAATACCGTTCGATACTTTTATCCCGAAATAGTCGGACAGTACGTCAAACTCAGCTCAAATTCTTTTTTCTCTGTTGAAAAAATAAAAAAAAAACAAAAAAAGAAATAAAAAAAAATTATGAAGACACCGATCATTATAATAGATGAATTATAGATCGTTGTCGAAATAATCGAACAAAATTTGCAACATTTCTCCCTCTTTCCTTTTTTCTTCTTCTTCTCTTCTTATCAAATTTTCTAAACAATCTCTCGATTATTACTGAACGACAAAAACAAGGGAGATGATTTAGAAAAAAAAAAAAGAGAGAGAGAGAGAGAGAATCTTTCGATTCTTGTTGATCCTCCTGGATAAATCTAATCGAATTTCAACTCCGAAAGATTATCTCTAAATAAAAAGAGCGAAGAAGAAAAATCGAAAACCAAAAAAAGAAAAAAAAACAGAGAAGAAAGAGATAAGAATGAAATCAGAAACAAAAGGAAAAGGAAACAAAGAGAAAGGAAAAAATGAAAAAAAAAGAGAAAAAAGAGAAAGAAAAAAAGAATAGAAGAGTAGGAGGTCGCATCGATAGATCGAATTCTAGACAGCGATGGCGACGATGCTTGCAAACTTCGTGCAGACCGGATTACCTGGATAATCCGGATCTCGTAAATCCGTCGGCTCGAATTCGGCCGGTCCATATATACTATATACGTATGTATGTACGTCTATATGTATATGTGTGTCTTTCACCGAATTCGGAACACCGAAAGCTTCTCGTTTCTAACCAAAGCTAACGTGTCTTGACTTTTCCATCACAACGTTTCCCTTTTCCTCCCTTTTCTCCTGGTTAGACGTGACTAGTCCGTTTGTGGTCAAATTTCTAACACGTGTGGTTAACCCAAAGAAACACTGGTTATTATGATACATCCACAATATATATATATATATATATATATATATATATATATGGCTTTCGCAAACGTAAGTTAATATAACGAAGTATTCTGAAAGAATCATAAGAAAATTCGTGCAACAAGTACGAAGAAAAGTTCCATCGAAATATTATCCCTTTTCCTTTTCTAAAGATGTCGTTAAACTCTTCTTTTCTATGTATGTATGTATGTGCGTATATATATATATATATGTATGTATGTATATATATATATATATACATAGACATATTCCTTCGTACATTAACTTATAATCCTGGTACATTAACCTTATAGAAGAGTTGAACGTACAATCTAGGATACGATTTTAAAAGCTTCACGTTGGTAACCCAGGCTTAAAGAAAGTCATGGTCAGCCACATTGAAATACGATATTTTAAACTCTGTCGAAATGTTTCATTTACGAAAATAGCTTCGTACCCTTTCGAGTAATTGCATTGTTTAATATTCATATCGTTTCGATCAATTATTCAATATCGTTCATATCATACATACGAATATATACATATCCATATATATATATATATATATATATATATATATATATATATATATGCGGGAATATATTATATCCTACATACATTCCATATATACATATATATATTACATATAAAATATATGAAAGAATCGATTCGAAATGAAAGATAGCTTTCGTTGTTCGTCCTGAAAACATGATTTTTCATATTTCCCTTTCATATTTCATCCGTTCGACGATACGATAATAATAAGAACGTTTATATCCAAGTTAGTAAAAAATTCTCACATAGAATGATGATGAGCAAATCGGGCAGATAGAGAGAGAGAGAGAGAGAGAGAGAGAGAGAGAGAGAGAAAGAGAGGGAGTGAGAATGGATGGATATTCGAATAATTTCGATCTATATAGCATAGTCAGCACGCGCGTCCCGAGGCATTCCCTGGACTATTCCCGTTATTGGGTCAGACACGCCGATATCCCCAAGCTTTTTCCAATACGAATTCACCATCTCGTAGCATTTTCTTTATCTTTCTCTCTCTCTATCTCTATTTTTGTTCTCTTTCTCTCTTTTTCTTTGCTTCTATCTCTATCTATCTCTATCTTTATCCTTCTCTCTCTCTCTCTCTATGTTTTTCTCTATCTATCTCCTTCTTTCTCAAAGCTTTAAGCTTACTCATCGGACCCTCTTGAGATCCGAGCAAGTTCAATTAATCGTGTCCATCATAAAAGTGCATCTCGTAAAAATGAAGACGACGTCGAAAAGAAACGTAGTCCACTCGACAATGACCTTCCTTATCTATCCGGACCTTAATAAATTTTGTTGAGACCGAACGAGAAAGGAAGAAGAAAAGGAAGAAAAAAGAACAGAGAAAGAAATAGGAAGGAGAGAAAAAGAAAGAAAAAGAACGAAAGAGAGAGAGAGAGAGAGAGAGAGAGAGGATCCTGAAAGGATAAAGAAAAAACGAGATATCGTTATCGATCGGTCAAATATAAGTCTAAGTAGTCGACGATGTAATTTCAGTGAACATGCTATATGGCAAGGCTTAAAGATCTGATCAATTTTCTCGATAAATAAATCTGACGATAAAATTGGTTAGTTGGATAGAAAAGGGTAGAAAAGAAATCGCCGAGGGAAAAAGCGTTTCGTCCTTCTCTTTCTCTCTCTCTCTCTCTCTTTCTTTCTTTCTTTCTCTTTCTCTCTTTCTCTTTTTTCTTTTTCCTCCATCTTCTTTTTCTTCTCTTCTTTTCACTCGTTCTCTTTCTGATCGAAGAGAAAAACGTCGTCGTCATCATCGTCGTCGTCGTCGTCGTCGTCGTCGTCGACGTCGTCGTCGTCGTCGTATCGATTTACCAAGTCGTAGAAGTATAAGAAGAGAAGAAGAAGAGGAGGAAGAAGAAGAAGAAGAAGAAGAGGAAAGAGAGGAGAAGAAAGTAGTAAAGGGGAGTGAATAGTACGGAAGTAAAGCTATAATTTCACATAGCTAGCCAAGTTAAGGGTTAAGGGTTGATCAATTTCTAGATAGACGTCGCTGTTGGGCGAGGACGATATTATTAACTATAGAAGACCACGAAAAGCTTAAAACTTTAACGAAGTATATAGGTACGTATAAGGATTAAGTATAATACACGTAAGTACGTAACGACGTAAAATTTACTTCGTATTGATCACGGTACTGATCACGCTCGTCGTTTCTTTTTGGATAAATATTATATGATAAATAATATGAATTAAAATTTATGATAATTTATTAGTCGGATTGTTTAAGAACGTAGACATTTTCTTTCTTCTTCTTTGTTTTTACTTATATCGAATTATTTTCGTCTACAAAGATGATTTGTCAATAATCTATCGAATCTGACATTCAATCTTGGAGAAAAGGTCGGAAAAAGAAGTAGGAAAAAAAGAATGAAGTGGAACAAGAAGAAATTTTCTGTGAAGGATACTGAAATTAAAAAAAGAAAGGAAAGGAAAGGAAAAAAAAAAAAAGAAAATAGAAAAAATAATACAAATGGAATTAAAGTATACAAAAAAAAAAAAAAAAAAGAAAGAAAGAAAGAAAGAAAAATTACACAAACGAACAAAAGAAAAGAAAAAGAAATGACGAAATAAAAAATCACGAAAAAAAAAACATGGGAAAGAATTTCATCAATTATTTTTATGGAATTGATCGAGATCGAGTGTTGCGATACGTTGTAAAAAAAAAAAAAAAAAAAAAAAGAAAGAAAGAAAAAAGAAAAAGAAAAAACAAAAAAAGCGAAATCTTTTTAACTTTTCGGTCGAAACTCATTCCATCTACTGTTAGCGAATTAACTCTGATAAATGGCCAACGCGTTCGAGCGAATAATTTGCAAGGAAAAACGAGGAAACCTTTTAAAAAGCTTTTCTTCGATAGCTCGATAGAACGAAAGAAAGAGAAAGAGAGAGAAAGAGAAAGAAAGAGAGAGAGAGAGAGAGAGAGAGAGAGAACGATTTGTCGGTATCGGCGAAGAGAAAGCATTTTGTTGGCGAGCATTCTGTTGTTTCATAGAAAATAGAGAGAAAAAGAAAAAAAAAAAGAAAAGAAAGAGAAATAAAGAGAGAGAGAGAGAGAGAGAGAGAAGTTTTAACGGTAAATCGGAACGTCGTTAAATTCAACAACGAGCGAGTTTCGAGGCAGGACGTAAAAAGAGAAGCCATTTTTCATTGGGGAGTCAGCCAACAGAGAGTTTGCGAACTTTGCGTAGCTTCTCTCGCTAATTAGAAAATAATTAGGAAAAAACAAAAAGAAAAATATTATGCGATGTCGATCGAGGTCGTTCTGATCGATCAGTTTTCTTTCTTCGTGATCTCGTTAATGATTAGATTAGATTAAACATCTTTCTGAACTCTTGAATTAAACGATCGC
>NC_057696.1:2052104-2087104 GCF_014466175.1 Vespula pensylvanica
AAAGAAAAGGAAGAAGGAAAGAACAAACTAAAAAGGAAGAAAGATAAAGAGATAAAAAGAATAAAGCAATGACTCGTAATCGTTTAAATGACTCTTCTCTCTCTTCTCGTATTCGCTCTTTCAAGAGTTTCAGCAAATACCACGAGAGAAGAAAGAGAAGGAGCATGTGTATATACATGCCAGAGAGAGAGAGAGAGAGAGAGAGAGAGAGTGACAATGAGAGCGAACGCAAACACTAACCCGCTTTTAAAGGAATCCGACCTAGCTCTTCTACGATATCGGTTTGCTCGATCCAGCAACTTCATCGACACGAACTGGATGGCGACGTTTTATAGTTACAACCCTTTCATCCAACAACGATGGGAAAGCACACCCTCGCCAAGAGCCAATAAGCTTCGACAACGTGCCGTTTCGCGAATGACTTACTTACTTACTTTAAGAGAGAGAGAGAGAGAGACAGAGATAGAGATAGATATATAGATAGAAAGAGAGAGAAAGAAAGAGAGAGAGAGAGAAAGAGAGAAAGAAAGAAACGATCGAAGAGAGAACATATACAATGGCAAACAAACGTTTACGAGATAGAAACTATTTCTCCTTCCCCCTCTCTCTCTCTCTTTCTTACTTTATCTGTCAATCAATGTCTTTTTCTATCTATATATCTTTGACGTGCGAAAGATCCGGATAACATGTTATAATTTTAACGTGTTTAAATTCGAATAGAGAGGATCGATGACGCTTGCTACCGTCGGCGATCTAACCCAGTTTCTCCTACTACGTACGAGTCATGACTCGAGTCGTAAGTTTCCCTCGGACGTGGTCGGCGACGAGTCGATAAAAAAGCAATTTCACGCGAGCATTGGACTGGCCAATGCGAGATATCTGTCATATATACAATATGTATACGTATATATCCATGTACGTACGTATATAGTAAGAGTTTTGTTTCATACGAACGTAAACACAAGTCGGTTCGATATGTCACGACTAAATAGGATTAGAATGATATTAGAACGGATTAGTGTATTTTTGTATGACTTACTCGGCGTTTAGGACGATCCAACAGGTTTTATTCTTTGTCTTTTGTTGTTTTTCTTTTTTCTTTTCTTTTTTTCTTTTTTCTTTTTTTCTTTTTTTTTTTTTGAATCCAATAAACGACGTTTAGGATGATGAATCTAGTAGCAGCAGCAGTGGTGATGGTGGTTGTGGTAATAGTAGTAGTAGTAGTAGCAGCAGTGGTTGTAGTAATTGCTTGCTGTCGACGATAAGATCGAGACGATCGAGATGATCGAGAATTCTGTCCTTGAATATGACGAAGACATACCCCTTGAGGAACTATTGGTACGTCCAAATGGCCGAAGGGTGATCATCTTCATCATCATAATCTTTCGATTCATCATCTTTCGTTATTCTCTCGCGGGACCACGACGACAAGATAAATCTCTATGTTCTTGAAAATACATCACGAAGGATCTATTATACGAGATCTTTGATATCCTATTTGTCGAGAACGATATAACGCTGATGTTGATGATAATAATGATAATAACGATGATAATGACGATGATAATAATAAAAGGAACGTCTTGTCCAACAGAAAAATAAGTTCGATATACGATCGAGGAGATTTTAAGGAGAACATCTGAATTTTGAACTTTCTCTTATCTTTCTCTATATACATGTATATATAGAGATATAGATATACTGTAGTTTTCGCTTTGAAAATAATATAAATAAAGAAAAAACAATAAAGTTCACGCGGTTCGACGGGACATTCACGGAACGTGTCAAGGGTTATACGAGAAGGGAGTGCCGCGACCTTCGTCGCACGAAGGCCCGTGGAAAACTGACCGATCTTCTTCGCTAACTCCTCCTCCCCTCCTCTTTCTCTATCCCTTCCCCCTCCTTCTCTCTACCTCTCTACCTCTTCCTACACCTTCTCCTATACCATCGTTCTCATCGTTATAATAGTAGTAGTAGTAGTCAGACGTAGGGACAGGAGGCATCTTTTCGTCTCCTCCTCGTCTCCTCCTCGTCCCCTCCTCGTCACCTCCTCCTCCTCCTCCTCCATCTCCTCCTTCTTCTCCTCCACTACCAGCTCTGCTTTTTTTCGAATCCGTTGACGAAGCTTCCGGACGAGGGTAACGGGCATGCGTGATCCGACGCACGAGTAACATGCCTGCTAGGGTGGGAGTTCTAATGGGAGTGTACTAACCAGTCGAAGATAGAAAGAGAAAGATAGAGAGAACGATTATGCCGAGCTTTATAACAAAACGTGCTACGTTTCAGTATTTTTCAAACACCCGGTAGGCTATCTTTCTCTTTTTTCTTTCTTTCTTTCTTTCTTTCTTTTTTGTTTCTTTTTAACCCTCTAGAAAAATAAAAAGATGGATAGATACATAGAGAGAAAGAGAGAGAGAGAGAGAGAGAGAGAGAGAGAGAGAGATCTTCTTCTGTTGGGAATTGGCTTCTTTCTTTCAACCATGTCGGACCAAGGTTTAAAAGGCGTACCACCTCATTTAATCCCGATTTTCTAAGGTAACTCTCTCTTTTCAGACTTGCAGCCACCACTGTGAATATTTCAAGGTGGGACGACGATGTTTTTTCTTTTTCTTTTTTTCTTTTTTTCTTTTTTCTTTTTCTTTTTCATTTCACTTTTTATCCCCTCATCTCCTTGCCCCGATATAAAAAGGAATATCGACAAAGAGTAACGCAGGTAAAGCTCGTATACAGATGTCGCGAGTCGATAGCCATGGTAATGGAAATCAAATTCTTTGAATATTTGATTAATGAAATCACGATAATGAACGTTTTCTACGAACGCAAGTTCTTACTCGTGATAGTTTTTTGAAGTATTAAGTTTTTTTCGGTTTATATTATATCGGTTAAATGATCCTTTTTTGTCATAATAAAGAAAGAAAGAGATGATATCAACTGTTATTCGTGTACAAACGCGTTAAAATTTAATGGTCTATAAAGGTAAAGAATTGCTATCCTAAATCGGTATTAAATACAAATTCGTTTGTAAACGATCGGGTAGTTTTACGAGTACCGAGTATGTATACGAGAGTTAAAATTAAATGCTTTTCACTCACCAGCCTGCAATACCATTCGGTTGAATTTCTTGTAAAAATATACCAAGCTCGCCCTTGTCTTTACTGCGGAGACCAACCACACTGAATCCTAAACTAGTACCTTCTGGTTTGTATAGCTGAAAATATGGAAATGCAGAATTTTATTATACGGAATGATGTCACCTTTATTAATGTATTCATTTTAATAAAATGTATTTTTTGAATATCTTACCTGCACTGTGCATATCTGACGCCCTCTCGCTGCAGCCTCTATCACCTTTTTGAACTCTTTGGCGTAGGTTGGGGTCGTTATAGGTGGCATTCCCATAACTTCTGAAACCAGACTAGGACTTGTAACCTGTAACAAAGTACATGCCATGCAGGAATAGCACGAGTACATTAAGCTGAAATGGGGAGATTCTTAACCTACCTGTGCACTGGTGTCTTCGCTGCTGCTATGCAACAATGGAGCAATTGGGACTCTCTGATCGTCCAGTTCGCTACTATCCGGATATAAATCTTGATACGCAATTGGTCCTAAAGGTTGCACGGGAGTGTTTGGAACCGAAAGCTCTAGCTGCCCGCTGATATTAATATCGAAATCACCAGGAAGAATAGACGGATGTTGTCCTAGTTGACTATTTAATTCAAGCAAAGAATCTTGTATGGTGACTATACTTCGAAATACGGGATCTTCCAATAAGGAAATTAATGATTTGAGATCTTGGGTGGTATGCATTTGTAATTTTGGATCGTCACAATCCTCTACACGTTCTTGAACATGCTCGAGCAAGTGAAGGGCCGTGGATATATCTAAAAGTACGAATAAAATTGTGTGTGTTGTAGGAAACACAAAAATGTAATCGCCAGAAAGGATTTATTAAAATCTGTAGTATAAAGAAATAGTAATTACCTGCGCTTAACGACATCTTAGTTTTCTTGTTTTGTATACCGTTCAAGCTTGTACAAAATCCTTATAGATCCAACTCTAGAAGAACAAGATACAAAGGTTTGTCATTGAGAAAGAAATCAATATAAAGAAGAGTATTACTCTTAAGAATACCTTACATTCTTAACCTCAAAAAATAGAAAAGCTTGAAGACACGATTTTACGAACGAATACATTTCTAATACTCTTATTTCAAAAAGGAAAAATACAATCCTAATCGCGTATGTCATGCCAATTACCATTAAAACTAAACTAAGCTAGTTTAATAGCGAATCGATATTCGTTTATGCGAAACTAATGTACAACTATTTACATAAAATCGATAAGTATCTCTTACCTAATAACCTTATAAAAATGTTTTTATACAGGATACACCAAGGATAAAAGTATCATTCAGAAGAAACTGTAGGATTTTACGGGTGTTATATATTACACAAATAAAATACCATCAAAGCTCATCGACGAAAACTTAATCGCATCTTGGTATCAGCTGACAGGATCCAAGGCGTCCCGACGTACAACGCTTGATAACTAATATCATGGAGGGCGTTTATGGCGCATGCACTAACGGCGCGTAAATTCAATTGCTTACATAATCGTTTTCGATCATAGACGTATCGTAATAAGAAAAAAAAAAAAAAATGAATAAAATGTAATCAGATAATTATAAGTAATAATACCTTCACGATATCTTCCATGTCTATATTAGAAAAATAATTAAAACGGTGCTTGGACGAGTATCAGGAACGACGACATTCTGTGCGACATAAGTTTCGTGTAAGGAGAGGAAAGCTACTCAACGATATATACTATTAATTATGGATTATCGATTAATATAATACATCGTACACTTACTTTAACCTCCTTTCGTTGTCTAACAAACAAATATTATCGGCACACAGCTCACACACCGTCTTACTAACACCCAACTGGAACTTCTTCAAGATGGCTGCGTATAAACGAAATGCGCGCGCATACCAAATGCGCAAGAAACCTCGTAGCCAGTCAATCGACCATTCTTCGTTTTTAACTTTTTGTTTGTTTGTTTTCGTTCTTTTCGTTTGTCCGTTGTTTTTCATTTATTATGAAATTTAAACATCCATTATGTACGAGATACACGAGATAAGTAGAAATGTTTCTTTAAAATCGAACAAATCCTCAAATGAATGTTGGAAATATTGGTATTAATATATTATTCATTATAATCAAACAGTTCCGAAAGTATATTATTTATGGATTAAACAATATATGTATATATATATGTATATATATATGTATATATATATATATACATATATATATATAAATATCTAAACGTAACTATATTGACGCAATGGAATGTATTCTGCTTTTGACGAAATCAATACGATTGTCCTATCTGAGCTCATGCAGAAACCTGAATAATCCATAATTCCGCAGTTTCCACGTTCATGAATACTCGAAAACACGATTCACCGTAAATAGAAAAGAATCGTAATGTATAAAACAAATGGATAAATTCCTTCTTTTTGTTTTTATTTCTCCTATGCCTTTTTTTTTTCTTTTTTCTTTTCCTTTACCACGGAAGAATGATCTCATTACGATATATACGGTATATAAACAACAATATATCGACAAAAACAAAAGTGTTCAAAGTCAAACCGAACATCGGTAATACATATAATATTTATTACAAATATAAATTAACCAAAATACTTTTGTAAACGTACGTAGAAGGAGAGAGAGAAAGAGAGATTGAGAGAGAGAGAGAGAGAGAGACAGAGAGAGAGAGAGAGAGAGAGAGAGAGAGAGAGAGAGAGAGAGAATGAATAACATATACCAAATTAGAAATGATTTCCTTGTCGTGCGAATAATTGTCGAGAGAAGGGAAACGATTAAAGTAGATGTTCATAAATTATAGAAAATAAGGCATCGAACGACCTCGCCGCAAACATAATTATTCGAAGACCACAAGCGAACCAAACGCCTGCCTGTCCGCCTTCTATTCTCTGGACAGTTCCGGAAAGATCAAAGGGGTTGAAAGCGATGGAGCGCAACACGTAGATCATGGTTGACCACGACGAGCTCTAGTGGTGGTGATGGTGGTGGTGGTCCTCGATCGTCGAGGTAGGTTGACCTCGGCTGAAAATCTCTAATCCATGATTCCGCCTAACGAGTCATACAGAGAAAAAGAGAGAAAGAGAGAGAGAGAGAGAGAGAGAGAGAGAGAGAGAGAGAGAGAGAGAGAGAGAGCGAAAAAAGAGAAAGAGAATGAAAGAAAGAGAAAAAAAGAGAACGAGAATAGTCAGTCGATCGACATCATCGACAACAGGACACGACATACTGTAGTACGTCATGTCCTCTAGAAGAGTCAGTACGTTTTCCCGGATGGCCCCACGGAAACCGGACACAATGGGTGATACTTACTTCCGTTGGGCACAAGGCCAGAGAACTCGAAACTGTGGGGGACCAACACCGCGCCTCTTTTCAAACGTTATCTACACTTAGAGAACAGCGATGACTGTCCGTTCGTTCGTTCGTTCGTTCGTTCGTACTCTCTGATGTCTCTCGACATCATTGCTCTGCCCCCTACGGTTCGTCTCCGTGACCATTCATCGGGACGATGTATATTTCCTCTCCCTCCTTTCCCTCCTATCCCCTTACGTACCAACGTACTTCCATTATTTCCACCGTTCGCACTGTTTTTGACCGTCAGTTTGATTACAGGTGCTAGTCGAGCTGGACGTTAGAGAGATCGAAACCCGATCATTTCATTTTTTCACATCAACTTTAACAACGACGAAGACGAAGACGACGATATCGAAGAACATCGTCTCCCTTAATCCATCCTTCGACAACCCCCGACGCCCTTACCCTCTTTTTGAAGTCCTCCAAAGACACTCAGTTTTTTTTTATCGTTCATCAATAATTTTCTTACTAAAAGAGAAGAACTCTATTTCGTAGGAATAAGTTAAGGTAAGGTAAGAGGAAATTCGCTCAAGTTTTCTTCTCTCTCTCTCTCTCTCTCTCTTTTTCTTTCTTTCTTTTTTTTTTTTTGATACTTCCCTCCTATCTCTCTTTTTCTTCCTCTTTTTCTATCTGAATTTTTTATACACTTTATATCCTGCTTCTTTAATTGACGCTTTCGTTGAAATTTAATTGAAAGTAAAAGATCAAAGTTCTACAAAAATCCATATTTCTTTGACATTATCGAGGGTCGAAATATCAATTGATCCTTTTAAACTTCTAATGGTTCTAACTTATGTAACAATAATCAAATTAATTCAACATGAAAATTAATATCGCACGGCGGACCATTATAATTTATCGTTGCATGCGAATGTCCCATTAACATCAGCGACACATATATACACGCACAAACAACACACACCTACATGCATACATATACGCACATATACACACAATAGTAATCGAATTCGTTCCTGATTCGATACGGTTATACGCGTAACAATACTACTCGCGTAGTATGACAGAGTTCAAAGCACTTCAACAATAGAACTCCTTTTACGAGCTAAGCTTCGTTCTATCATCTCGTGACAAAAGCTCGTCGCAAAAATTGCTATCTCACTCTCTTTCTCTTTTTCTCTCTGTCTCTATCTCTTTCACTAGAAATTTTTTTTCTTCTTTCAAATATATATATATATATATATATATATATATATATATATATGCTCGTAACTTTGCAATATGCTCACGCACGTTAAGCTTTTGTACACAGATTCCGACTCTTTCAAAAAATTTGCGCGATTCGAAAAAAACGAAAAAAAAAAAGGAAAAAAGAAAAAAAAAGAAAAAATACATGAATCGCATCCATTGAAAATATACTAACACACGAGATATGCAATTTATTTCAAAATATCTAATAGTTAACGTTGCATCTCTTTTTTTCATACGTCGAATAATATGAACGATATTCAATGTAAAGGATTATCGTAATTTTCTCTTTCGAAAGAAAAAGAGAGAGAGAGAGAGAGAGAGAGAGAGAGGGAGAGAGGGAGGGAGAGAGGGATGGAGAGAGAGAGAGGGAGAGTGTTTCGTTGTACTTTTACGTGGGACACCTACGTGATCACAAAGGCGATAAACCATAACGTAGTTAACGAGCACCGTCATCATCCAACGCCTCCGCCGTTGGTGGATTAAATTGGTGGATGGATAGATATTCTCACGTAGGACGATAATTATTTTTTCTACATTTACCAATACACATATTTAAATTTCAAAGATAGATTTTTACGTGTTACCGGTTTCGATTGAAAAAAAAAAAAAGAAAAAAAGAAAAAAAGAAAAAGAATAAAGCAAGAAAAAAGAGATTTAATTATTAAGAATATTTTTCTATTAGTTTTATAAAAAAAATAATTTGATCTTAAAGATGTTTCCGATAAAAAAAAAAACATCGTAATCGTTATCTCTCACAAGTATCAATCATGTTAATACTCGGAGAATACTATAAAAATACGATCGTAGTATTTACTTTGTAGAATTCCTAAAGAGCACTCACCCTGAACAACTCATAGACACTCGTACATCTCCTATGGGGTTATATACTATTTTCCTAGTGTGTTCGATACTTCCACGTATATTCCTACGCAATAACGATACAAAAAGGGATCAGAATACGCCCGTAAAGGCATCGAAGCGTGCTTCCAACTTTCAGCCATTACATTATTAGCCATCCATTATCCTCCTTGGTTTTCGTGACATTAGTCACGAAAATATTATGTTAACTTAATAATATTTGTCGATATAATCGAAATATTATATGTCAAGATTATTTAATCATTCTTCTTTCTTCTTTACATTTTTCTAGATAACTATTGCCAATGGAATGATAACTTGACATTTAAATTATTCTTCCTTAAAAAAAAAAGAAGAAGAAGAACAAAGAAAAACAAAAAAAAAAAAAACGAGAAAAAAGAGAAGCAAAATGATCAAGAGCAAAAACCCATTAAAAATTATCGTCATCGTCATCCCGTTGATTGTATCGGATTTAATAAACGGTGAGTTGTGCGAATCGAAGGATAAATTTCTTTTTGGTCCTTATCGATAAACCATAAAAGAAAAAAAGAAAAAGAAAAAGGGAAAGGAACGACGAATTTATGAGGGCCAAAATAAAGGTAAAAAAGAGAGAGAGAGAGAAAGAAAAGAAAAAAAAAGAATACCTCATGAATTCTCGGATATAACGCGTCGTCGAATATACGTATGTATGTATGTATGTCCGTTTTTCTTTTGGAATTTGAAATGGACGATTCAATTGCATTGCTGGACGAATAGCGAGCGTTCCGTATCGACGGCAGGACGCACAGAGCTCGTGGATATGGATCAAATGATGTCACGTATGCTTGCGAAATTGTTTCGCCTATTGTGCGCCCGTCCGTACCACTTATGGCGCGAAAATATGGCGTAGATAAAATCGGAATTCTTCTGTGATCTACTGAATTTATCCCGCGAGGAAATATAACCTGAATCGTTTTTTTTTTCTCTTCCTTTTTTTTCTTTTTCCTTCTTTTTTCTTTTCTCTCTCTTTTTTTTTTTTTTTTTTTTACCGAAAAAGAAGAAGAAAAAAAAAGGAGTCGACGCGATAATCGTTCCCAACTGACTCATCGGAATTGTTTTCAGCCCAAACAACATGTAACGGAGGCGTTGGCAGAGTTGTTTACGAAAGATTACCTGATCAACAACTTCAGGGATTCGACGACGACGTGGTATGATATTTTTGTCTTTCTTCTCTTTGTTCTTTTTTTGTTTATTTTTAACAAACAATTCTATTCATTGTCAATACGATAGATAGGTGAGTATCAAAATTGTACCTGTTTCTCCATTCGCAACAGGTCAGGGACTCTGCGCCACCCTTCAGAGTGTTGGAAAAATGTCAAGAGCTATGTCTGAGAGATAGAACAGCTACCAATAATTTGGTACGAGCATGTACTAGTTTCGACTTTCAACCTGGGAGTAGAATAGCGTCCTTCAGTGGAGCTGCCGAGTATGAAGAGAGTACCTGTTACCTGACAAGAGAACAAGCACAGCCTGAAGGCATTGGAAATCTAATGTTGGTTCCAAATAGTGTTCATTTTACGGAAGTTTGTCTCACGTGTGAGTATTTAGAGAGAAAAAACGAAATAAGAAAAAAAAGAAAAGAGAAGAAGAATTAATAGATAATTTTGATTTCATCAATGACGATCATCAGTGATTTAAATTCATAAGAAATTTGTTTCATATAATATTAGCGAACAGAATAGAAAGAGAATGTCCAAATCGTCGATACGTTTTCGAAAGACATCCAAGGAAAAAGCTGAAGCTACCTTTGACCGATTTAAAGGAAGTCAGTGCTGCCAATAGAACCGAATGCGAAGATAGGTATCGTTAATAATCATTTCACTTTTCTATTCGACACAAAACATTTTCGCTATTTTTCTTTTCTTTTCTTTTCTTTTCTTTTCTTTTCTTTACTGACACTCATCCCGTCAGATGCTTGAACGAGTTCAGTTTCGTCTGTCGATCAGCGACATACGATACTGCGTTAAGAAGTTGTTCGCTGAGTCGTTTCACTAGAAGAACTCATCCTGAATTATTAGAGGACGATCCAAATTCTGATTACTTGGAGAACACTTGTCTGAACGGTACGAATATAAAAAAAAAAAAATAAATAAATAAATAAATAAAAATAAAAATCATTTATATATTTGAAAAATTTGGTCCCACTTATTTATTTATTTATTCTCTTTTTTTTTTTATGAAATCAATATAGCCGAACGTCGTTGCGACGGTCTAGCAGTGTTCGTCAAAGAAGAGAACAAACGTCTTCGTGGTCCATTCGAAGTCGATATTTATACGAATCTTACCCTCGACGAGTGTCAGGCACTTTGTCTACGTGCCGAAAAATATTTCTGTCGTAGCGTTGAATTTGACGAACAAACCCGTCAATGCGTTATCTCCGAGGAGGATTCAGTTTCCCAGAAAGATGATATCGGAATCAGTAGTAGTCCCAGTCATCATTTTTACGACTTGGTTTGCTTGGATAATCGTAAGTAATAGATAGATAAATTTATTATAGTTTCGTTTAAGATTATTACAAAGTGTAATCGTTTGATCTAAAATTAAAAAGAAAAAACCAAAAGAATCATATTGTCGTTTGAAAAAAGAAATATATACAATATACATATATATGAAGTAAAATTAATTAAGGTTCAGATTTCATTGGATGAAAGTATCATAAGATATTCTTATCACTTATCATACCAATGCCTACTTACGAAACGTAGATCCGTCCATAGCACGTGGCTCCGAATATCCGGATAGCAGTTCAACATCACATCTATTCTCCGATGGAAGACGACCGGACACAGCTTTTCAACGTTATCGAAATTCTCGGTTAAGTGGAGAATTTCATTCGGAAATAACTGGACGTAGTTTAAGCGAGTGTCTCGATGAATGTCTAAGACAAACCAGTTTTCAATGTCGAAGTGCCGTATATTCCGAACATTATCATACTTGTAGATTGAGCCGATTCAATCAACGTGACGGACATAGGATCATTTATGATGCGGATTACGATTATTACGAAAATCTTATGCGTACGTTTAATCGTTCATTAAACTTTTGATATAAACGTTTATTTTTATTATAAAAGAAAATATATATATATATAAATAAATTATATATTTTCTGTTTGTTTGTTTCATATTTAAACAGATCAATACTTGGATAGTGATCGAGATAATCCCGGATATAGGCCAGATCCTTTAGGACAAGATACGAATTTTGGTCGACCTTCGTTGGGTAGACCAGGTCAGAAATATCAGCCCCTATAATGATTTTATTTCTAACAAAAATAATTACATTGTTCGATAATTATATTTATGATTTGTAGGATATCCAGACGATTACGACAAAGGTTATTCGGGCACGGTAAAACCAGATCGTTTTCCCGATCGTCATCCAGATCGTTATCCAGATCGTTTTCCAGATCGTTATCCAGATCGTTATCCAGACAATTATCCTGATCGTTATCCAGAAAGATATCCAGAACGTTATCCAGATCGATATCCAGATCGTTATCCTGATCGTTATCCAGATCGTTATCCAGATCGTTATCCAGATCGTTATCCAGAGCGTTATCCAACACAAACTGATAGATATCCAGACACGAAATATCCAGTAGGTACACCAGGAATAAACGATCAATATCCAGGATCTGGTGATCGTTACCCAATGAACGATCGCTATCCAATAGATCGTTATCCTACTAACGATCGATATCCTATTAACGATCGTTATCCAACAGGAGATCGTTATCCTACTAATGATCGATATCCTATTAACGATCGTTATCCAACAGGAGATCGTTATCCAACAGGAGATCGTTATCCTACCGGTGATCGTTATCCTACCAGTGATCGTTATCCCATTAACGATAGATATCCAGATCGATATCCAATGAGAGGAGATCGTCGACCAATAGGAAGCGACAGATATCCTGTTCCAGAACCTATTATACCAGAAAGATATCCAATTGGTGGTGGAAGATATCCTACTGCGCCAACAGGCAGATATCCAATTTCTCCAGGACGTTATCCAACGGATGGTGAACGTTACCCAACGGCAATAGATCGTTATCCTGTTCCTGAAGATCCACTGGATAGATATCCTTCTAATGTGGGTAGACCTACCGGAGACAGATATCCTGTAGGTGATAGATATCCTGATAAGGATTACCCTAGTAGGTCAGTTAATAAATCATAAGATATTTTATTCATACACGATGTGTATATATATATATTTAATTATATATATATATATATTTATTTAAAATTGAAATTGTGTAATAATATATATTATTAAAAATATATAAAACATAAATATATCTTTCTATATATAAATTTTATATAATAATATTAGTGTAGTACATACCTATATCTTTTTATTTTATTTATATTATTATAAAATTACAATTTTAAAAATATATGTGCATGTATACATACACATATATTCTTTTTTTATATATAAATATCTTTCAATATCAGATATCCAGGAAACGGACATGGTGTTTATGCGCACGGATTTATTGACGACGTACGAGGTCCTCAAAATCATCCAGTCGAACGTCCGCATTATGGACCGACACGTCCAGGTGGATACAATGGATACGGTAGCGATTCTGGTGGTATAATCGGTGGTGGTTACATAGGAGAAGGTGGTGTTTACAATTCCAGACCTTTCGGTACAAGTGGTGGCCCTATAATAGGTCGGCCACCTTTAATCTCGAGATGCGACGAACAGGATAATTTCCGACAAGTTGGACCGCACACAAGAGTACGAAAACCTTTCGTTAGAAGATACACAACAGCTTCATCTTTAGCACAATGTGAGAGAGAATGTGCGGATGCTAGGGATTTCGTATGCAGATCCTTCAATTATCGTCCTTACGCTGCACCTTACGGAGCTGAAAGAGACAATTGTGAACTCAGCGATCGTGATTCCAGAGACATGGACATGGGAAATCCAATTTATTATGATACCGGATCTGATTATGATTTTTATGAAAGAAATAATGGAAGACAAGGTGCTGATGGGGAATGTCTCGATGGTAAAACTTATTAATAAACAACAACAATAATAATAATGATAATTATAATAATAATAATAATAATAATAATTACTCGATTAAAGTCGATAAAGGATAAATAAATAAATAAATAAATAAATAAATAAATAGAGAATTATGAAAATCATCGATACGAAGAAGTACAGCGTCATGGATCTCCCATTCAAACATATATATATATATATTTTTTTTTAATTTTCTAATATAAGTCGAGAACAATACAGAACAATCGCGATGAGAAAATATTTTAACTAAAAAAAAAAAAAAAAGAAAATTGATAACTAAATGGAACCTCACGAACAATCCTGAAATAATTCATACATTGTGTAATATGTGTTTAAACAAATTCTATCCGAATAATAAAATTTTGTTTTTTTTCTTTTTTTTACTCTTAACAATCGACATTAATTGTCTTATATAAGTTCATTATAAGTACGAGATGTTATCTTATTACTTTTCGTCTATTTTTTTTTTTTTTTTTTTTTTTTTTTTTCTTTACTATTGATTATTTCTTTCAGTGAGTCAAGTTTGTAGCGAGGACGGAATGGAATTTACTTTAAGGACACCGGAAGGATTCATCGGTAGGATTTACACTTACGGCTATTACGATCGATGTTTCTTCCGTGGTAACGGTGGTACAGTGAACGTACTACGAATCAGTGGGCCTCAAGGTTATCCTGAATGTGGGACACAACGTGTAAGAACAATCACAATCTCTATTTTTTTTTTTTTTTTTTTTAATTTTCCTAAATCTAATCCGATATGTCACGATTCATTGAAAATAATTTTCAATTAATTCTTTTTTATGTATATGTATATATATATCTACACATGCAGTACGGAGACACAATGACGAATATCGTAGTGGTCCAGTTCTCGGATTACGTTCAAACAGGACGAGATAAACGTTTCAATCTTACCTGTCTATTTCGAGGCCCTGGTGAAGCTGTCGTCACGTCCGGCTACATCGGTGCCGGGTATGCCAGGTCATATCGATCGAAAGATCGTCTATTGCACCGGAAATAGCAAATGGATTATCTAATTCGTGCGATGGATTAATGCAATGCACATTGTCTTAGATTAGTATTATATAAGAGGGTTATCATCGCGGTTTAAACACGTTCCTGGAATTTTACAGATCCATTATCTGAGTTACATACCTTTGATATAATAGTTTTTCTTAAGAAAAAACAAGAGAGAGAGAGAGAGAGAGAGAGAGAGAAATCTCAAGTATAATCTAATATCTTTTGAAAGATCATTTAATGGAATCTTGATAATCAACGTATATACGTATAAACATAATAATCTTTTCTATACTATATTCAAATAATAAGTTTAATTTAGCTAATGGAAAGCTTTTATGCATTCGTTTCTATAGATCAGGTTCTCCAATACCAATCGAATATCTTCCAGCGGAAAATACTTTGAGTTCTCGAGTACGTCTGTTGATTTTGTATCAAGGTAGACCTACAACTACCATAGCCGTTGGTGATCCTCTTACTTTCAGATTGGAAGCACAAGAAGGGTGAGAAACAATGAATAAATTTGTCTTTTCTGATCGAATCGTTTAACTTGAATCAATTTGATCGATTTAACTTGTAGATACAATTACGTAACAGACATATTTGCTACCAATGTCATAGCCAGGGATCCTTACTCGGGAAGAAGTGTACAACTTATAGATAGATACGGGTGAGTAAGATATATACGCATACATATATATATATATATATATATAAATAAATAAAAATTACAATCTAATATCTATCATCCGTTCTATTTCAGTTGTCCAGTGGACAATTACGTTTTTCCTGGATTGGATCGTCTTCGTGACGGTGACAGTTTGGAAGCACGCTTCAATGCCTTTAAAATACCAGAATCGAATTTCTTGGTATTCGAGGCAACCGTAAGAACCTGCAGGGATGGTTGTCAACCGGCTTATTGTTCAGGCGGTAGTGGAAGAAGCGAGCCATCTTTTGGAAGACGTCGAAGAGATATAAGTAATGATACGATATTGATGGAAGAAGAACTAGCCGAGACCAGTACGATTATTGAGAAGGATACTAATGTCACGATTATGTCAAATTCAACGTATGTTATGGGTACTCGATCGAATGATGAAGAAGATGACGAGGAGACCGAGGAAGAACATGTCAGAGAGATGATCGAGGTAGATAAATATTTAATATACTGGATGAGAGATCAGATAATTGTGATGAAGATGAAACATTCCTTAACAAATTTTGATGTACATGATTATTTGCTGTTATTCTTCGGTTATTTTTCTTTATACTTTTTTTAGGTATTAGATTCAAGAATGGACATCGAAGAAGAGGAGACTACGGTAGAGAAACAAAGTGCAATTCTTGAGACAGTTTGTATAGCTCCAAACGAATATTATGGTCTAGTTACAGCAGTTGGCGTTTTGGTAGTATTATTGGCTTCAGTAGTATTACTTTCTATGTTAGTTTACAGGTAAGTAGTAATAAGTTTTTATAATATCGTTTACTAAACTATCCAATTATCTATTTTTATCGTGATGATAATAATTACGATAGGAAACATGCGTATTCCGTGATTATGAAAAATCGAAAAGTTGATAAGGCTAGTAATCGTAGTAATCATTCTGATGATGCAACCTACAGTAGCCGAGTGAATAACTTTTCGTTTATGAGAAGTGGACTGCAAAAACCGTTTCAATCCACGTATGGAATTCAAATTTTTTTAATTATAAAATATATATATATATAATTTATATATTATTTATACATATATGATATAATTTTTTTAATCGTAAAAAAGAAAAGAGAAAAAGAATCATCATTCTTAAGAAATTAATTTCATTCATTCATTGATTCATTGATTCATATGATTTCTGTTATTCGTAGATCTATATCAAGATCGATGAGCAATATCATTGGACAACGTATGAATTCGTCATCGACAGCATTAGAAGGTGCCGTTGGTTTATCAACTGCTAGAAGATCAGGATTTGATCCCAGCGAACCAATTTATACAGATCCTTCGCTTTTCGAAGTGACTCGTTGTTCACAGAGTATGTCGAAACAAGCACTGAACGATAATTTTCATCTTATGTAAAGAAACGAGAGAAATCTATGGATTCTCTGGAAAAGAAAAAAAAAAGAAAAAGAAAAAGAAAAGAAACACAAGAAAACACGAAAGAAAACATATCTTCCATTCATACATTTTCATGAATTTTAATAATACTTTTAATAACGTAAGAACAAACGATGCATTTAAACAATGATCAAACTCGCAGTATGACTAGGTACGTATAAAAAAAAAAAAAAAAAAAAAAAAAGAAAGAAAGAAAAGAAAGAAAAAATAGAGCAAATATTTTTTTAACGAAATTACTTACTAAAAATTAACCTACTAATTAAGATTAAAACTGTTTTAATACCGAATAATCACTGCCGAACGTTCATTATACAGAATCGCTGAAAACAAAATTCATGAAAAATATGATTAGTATTTGATTAATATTTGATGGATCTCCCTCGTTAATCAAAAAAGAAATCCGTTTCTCTTTTACGCATACAAATTTTCGATATAAAAATTCAATCTATAAAAATCGATAAATCGTATATGTATTAAACATCTAACGTATCGTTCTAATACCATTCTAATTTTCAAATACCCTCTTTTCATTTCTATCATAATTATATTATTACATCATACGTCGCTTTTTCAATACCTATGAATACTCTTACGATTGTTACAAAACTGCAAATATGAAAAGGAAACATTAGTTGTCCTTTTTTTTTTTTTCTTTTTTTTTTTTTTATCACGAAAGAAACATAAGCATTATATTTATTACGATTATACCGCAATAGCATTTATAAATATTTTAAATAAATTGATATTATATATTACGTTATAATCAACTGATGGCTATTATATACTAAAAAAAAAAAAAAAAAGGAATGAAAGAAAAAAAAAAAAAAAGAAGAGAAAAGACAGACAGAAAGAAAGAAAGAAAAAAAGAAAGAAAGAACGATGTTGAATTGATATCTTTTCAATCTTCCTTTATCCTCTCAAGCTTGTAAGTAAAGAAAAGCATTCTAAGCCTAGCTTCTTCTTTACGATAATGAGCCTCCTCCAGTTTGATTCTAGCTTCTTCCTTTAACATCGCTGCTACGTCGACCTTAATCTGAGCCTCTGAGAGTGCAAGAAGTTGCAATTCATCTTCCTTTTGCAAAGATCTTTTCGTCTTACGATGATGATGAGGATCATTTATCCGTGAAGGAGAAGAAACAACAAAGCTTTGAGTCGTGTTGGATCTATAAGCTAATTGACTAGGTTCCATCGATTCTTCTTCGTCCGTTGATCTATGATCCATGATCGATAGATCGTTCGTTCCTCGACAATCAGTTGACATTGTTCCTTGCGATGAAATTATACAACCTGTTTGTTTACAACCAATTGCATCTTGTAACCCAGAAATATGTTTTGATGTATTACCTGATATAAATATAATTAAATTTGAAATTTCAAATAATGGTGGGAAACAATGAATAGCAATATATATATATATATGTATACATATAATGTATGTATCTATGTATGTATGTATGTATGTATGTATATATGTATATACCATTAGACTCATTGGATGTATTATCAGCTTCCTTTTTTAAATTCATATTCACAGGTTTCGAAGCGCATACACTTTGCAAAGTAAAAGGTTCGGAATCTTTTGGTTCAAAGACTACGTTAGGCGGTAAGCAACCATTTCCGCTAGTCGGTGGTACTTCCGGTCTCTGTTTCTCATAAACATTTCCATTTTCCCAAGAGGAGATCGACGATTGTGTAAAATCCTTTGATAATTGACAAAAACTTTTCGAATTGTTTCTAAATAGATATTAATTGAAAAATTGTAGGTTAGATTATTCCAGAGAACAAAGATATTTTTTTTTCTTTTTCTTTTTCTTTTTTTTTTTTTTTTTTGGTTCTTTTTTTTTTCTTTTCCTTTTCCCTTTGCCTACAGTTAATAAATTTGACAAATGTATTGAACATTAATTACCGCGTTTTTTTCTCCTCGCGATTTCTTTTACAAGCTTTCATATTTTCCCAACAACGTCTTAGCTGTACAGCCGAACGTGCACTTTGTGGACCGACCATCGAATTATATTCTTCAGCTAATTGTGTCCAAGCTGATTTTCTTTTACACATTGATATTGGATCAGATTTTCTATCCTCGATATCCTCGTATTTGTTTATCAAAGTTATTAAAATTTCTCGTTCCTCGAAGCTATACGTCTTTCTCGTGCCTTTCAACGATACGGAAGCCATTTTGTCGTAAGAAAAATTATCGAATCGATCTCAATATATTTCATTGTTTAACACTTGTATAGGGTGAATACTGTAAATTATAACGTAATTAATATAAACAAGTAATACGACATATTATAAGAGAAAAACGTGATCGTCGATTTACGAAAAACATTCGTATCGATACCGCAGCGCGCTCTATGAGAAAAATATTGTAATCGCGCGAAATATAAAAACGTTTAAATTTAATCGAGATTTTAATAATACACGTTATTAATGGAATTATTATGTTGATTATCTTTGAAGAAACCTTCTGTATAATTCTCAGTCGAGATTGTGTTGTTTAGCAAATAGAAATTCGATGATTGTAAACAACATGAATGGTGGTCTCGTCCTTGTCTTATCTCTTCTCGGTCGGTACACAATCAGTCTATTATTGTATTTCGAAGTGCGAACATAACTGTTCCTGCTTCGGAAATTATTCGTATCGTTTAATCAGTTGTTACATTTTCTAATTAAGAGAGGTAAGATCAACTTGTAATATTTCTTATATTAATATTAATTATACGTTTATAACCAATCGTCTAATTGATTTTTCTATTATCAATGTTGTTTCCAATTTTACGTATACATTAATTCAACGATTAACTTTATCTTCTTCTATATATTTCATTTTTAACATTTATTTCATTCTCTGATTCTAATTTCTATTTTCTTTTTTTTTTCTTTTTTTTCTTTTTTGTCTTTTTTTTTTTTTTTATTGCACTACGATACTTTTTCTTTTTTTGACATTACGCATAATACATTGATGATAACAATTGGATCGTTTATATGTTATTTTTCAATTGATAAATACAAATTTTGTTCAATCGAAAAATTGATGGTATTAGAGAAATAAGTCTGAAAATATATTAAGTATAGGTGCTTTTATTTTAGTATTGTACAATAATTCGATTTGCATTCGACTTTTAATGATAATACTTAATATATTCTAAGAACTTAAAATTCATAACCTTTATATATACATATACATACATACATCATACATACATACATACATACATACATATGCGTATATATATATACACATACATATAATACATACATATATATATACATATATACACATGTACACACACAGGCGAATACATACATATGTATATACAAAAATGTTTCTCTTTTTTGGTTATATACATGTATACGTATATAACTTTAATATATGTTGTCTCATGTGTGTTTATATGCAATAAATTTCTATCATATATATATTTTATATATACATGTGTGTATATATATATATATATATATATATATATATACATACATACACATATATAATATATATAATAATAATTATCTTATTAAACTTATGATATAATAAATACATCACATTTAAGGAAAAGCAGACCTTATTACCACAAAATTGTAGGCCTTTGCAAAGATTTTTTTCTAATCGTATTTCTTATTTACATAGATCATTATTTTATTTATTTATTTATTGATTTATTTTAGAAACCATTATTTAGTCATTTGAGCATTTGTTAACGTTATGTCATGATAGTTGCAACGTTACATCATAATTGATATTTCTGAATTTAGACAATAGAAGTTTGCGTTGAAACAAGTGCATGCATAAAAAAGAAAAAAAAAAAAATCTATAATTAGACATTTAGATACATAAATTGCACATTGTGACAATACAAATATAGTAACTTCACATCTATAGGAAAAATAGTCACTTACATTGCTAGAAATAAAGCATAATGTGAAATGAAAAATTAGTTACATTTGTACTGTACACATATTTTTTATAGAATAATTCTCAAATTGTCAGATGTTAAACCTGATAATTAATAAAGTAAGTAATGTGATAGAACTGTCCAACGCATACTACAGTTTCTAATTAGTATATCATTAACAATTATTACTATAGAAAAACAGAAGTACCGTGAAAGCGTTAAGAGAACAGAGACTATATATTTAACTATACAATATACGAGCCAATGATCGTGAATAAAATGATCTAAATCAGATATTTATCGTTTTGAGATACTTTGACAATTAAGTTTGTATTATTTCAAAATAATTTATCTATAATGACAATTAGAAAAAGTAAATATATTTATTATTGAAAAATAATTCCTTAATGTAATTTTATCATTTTTAGAATAGCGTGCGATAAAATGTTTTGTAATATCTCGAATGAATTAGACCATTTTCATAATCAACGGCTCATACGTAAGTACAAAATCGTTGTGAGTATTCATACAAAATCGTTTACACAATGATATTTATAAATTCCTTCATATGAATATATTGAATCTTATTTTCATCTTAAAACAATGTCAATAGAAAATGAAAAAAAAGAAACTAAAAGTCCAGGAATTAACGAATAAACTAAAAGTAAAAAAGCGATCATGATTAAAAATTCGACGTGACAAAGAACATTGAAAAAACTGTTTCTCTTGCGATTGTACTTTTTCTTAATAATTTATATACATCGTTGTACGAGGTACATAACACATAAATCTTTAATTAGTCCAACAATGCTCTCTGTTTCTCTAACGTATTTTCATTAAAGATATTTCAAAAATATCTAAGTACGGGTACGATAGTAGAGACTATATATATATGTGTGTGTGTATATATATATATACACATGTATGTATATAATATATATATATATATATATATACACATACACACACATATTATTATTAATATACGCGATTTCAATTTACATTTCTTATTTTTTCTTTCTTTAATTTTTTTTTATTTTTTTTTCTTTTTTTTTTTTTATTGTGTTAAATCTCTTTTTCTTTTCTTTAAATCCTTTCTTATCATCTCTAAAAACGATCGTTATCTCATGAAATTAATTATATTATACATTTTTTTAAAAACGCATCTCTATACAGATATATATATATATATATGTATATATACACATACATACATACATACATACATACATACATACATACATACATACATATATATACGCGTATTTAAGTTATGTACAAACGTATATGTGCGCATTTATTATAGATATAGATATAGATATATATATATATATGTGTGTATATATATATATATATATATTCTATTGCTGCAATGAAAGCTATTATTATATACTACTTCGTATGTATAATCCATCGTCTTTGCGCCAGACGAAGAAGAAATCCTAAATTTACGTCGGTCTCATCGTTTTTCTATTACTCTAAAATGTCCCGTTTTTCAAACTGCGGGTAAATAACGCATGGTCTCGTTTTGTACTTTAATAAACATTAGATAATAGAATCATTGGTGTTTTACTTAAGGACTCTAAAGATATTCGTCCTCAGGCTTGAACGCTTTGAGACAGAAAGCATTTGAATACCAAGAACGACACTGGTCCAGAACTTCTTTTGCTTGTTTAAAACTCGTCAAATACTGTACGAGGATATAAATTTTATATATTATTAATAATAACTTTATGTATGATCTATAGCTTTTCTCTTAATGGGAGAAAAAGAATAACAGAAATAAAAATGAAATAAACAAAAAAAAAAAAAAAAGAAAAAGAAAAAAAAATAAGATAAAATAGCCCAATGGTAAGAAACGAATGTGAATAATAATCGATGGCTCTCTCTCTCTCTCTCTCTCTCTCTCTCTCTCTCTCTCTCTCTCTCTCTCTCTCTTCTCCCTCCCCTCTCTGTGTGTATGTGTATGTGTATGTCTACATACTTAATATGATGTGTATGAATGAAGAAATTTTAATTATCTGAAATAATGTTAGGCATTAATCATCATTATCACACAGCCTTATTAACATTCGATGAATATTATTTACAAGACTGTATATCAACTGTATACTCGTTGATGCCTGCTTAAAGGTGACTTTGAAAACAATGCAAAGGTATGCAAATACGTATATGTATATATTACTAATGAAAATAAATGAAGAGCTACCAATGGGTTGGTTGTTTGGTTGGTTGATTGGTTGGTTGGTTGGTTGGTTGGGTTGGTTAATTGGTTGGTTGGTTGTTTGCATCCATTCCTGTAGGCTCGTTAGCGTGAGGTGGACGGCATTGGATTAAAGTGACTGGAGATATTACTGCGGTATGTTGGAGCCATATACCTTCATTATAATATAACAAATCATTAGACTTCTAATTACATTAAATAAATTTCACTCTTCATAGAAAACATACACACACACACACACACACACAAAAGAACAAGCACACGCATACATACATATATGTATATATTTACCTATTTCGACTTTTTACACTTCGAACGCATTGACCTTTCCTTTGTAATTTTCCACGTTGTTTACAATACTGACGTACTAATCGTTAGGAAGATATACCACCATTACTACTATTTGTAATTTCTGCTTGACTCATTGAGTCCGTGGAAATGCCTCCTTTACTTTCTATACTATGACTAAAATAATTCACATACATATACATATATACATTTACTACGATACATATATATATATATATATATATATATATATATATATTCATCTGTTTTAAATCTGAAAATTAAAAGAAGGAAGAAAGAAAAGGAAAAAAGAAGGATAAACTCTCCTTACTCTCTGCGCATAAAAGAAGTGCCACGTGAATCGTCTGTGTCGTCTGAGAAAGTACGTATATTCATACGATCATTTCCGTAATTAGTAGATTTAGATTTGGTGGATGTATTATCTGAACTGTGTCCATCGCTTACGACACGTTTAATTTTTTGAGACGATGCTTCGTTGCTATTCGCAATTTCATTTTCTTCGACCGGAGGACACGATTTTACCATTGCTTCTAAACAATTAACAAACAGCTCCGTACTCTCTGCCGTACAGTTGCACTAAAAATGATTAGATATTATATTAGTCATTTCTAATGACATATGTATACATCTATATATATATTATATACATTTATTTACGTTCGAATATGGCCCAGCAAATCTCCATAAGCCACCAAAACCATAACTTTGTAAATAGTGAAGCTGTTGTTGACTTGTATCTTCGCAAGCAATCATGTTTTGTATGATTGCTTGTACAGCGTTTAAAATGGCTTGATCATGACAGGAAGACAATACAGTGTTAATTTTTGCATCGAGTAGATTGTGTCTATAAACAATATAATGAACATTGTTTAGTAATAGTTTAAACGTGATAAGTTGTGATTTGTATTATTCTAATGAGTGACATCTTACATCACAGGAAAAACTTTTGGAAAGACCACCGATGCCTCTGCTAAGTACTCATAGAGAATGCGCGTTTCATTTTCATCCGTTGAGTATTTAACCAAAGTTGCCAAAACAGTGAGAACCAGGATTTGCGTAGGGAAATCCGTTAATACTTCAGGATCAAGTAACACGTTATTTTCATTACTCACGCTCACTCTAGCACTACGATTCTTTAAAAAAGATAACATTGTTAAGATATTTTGTTTAATATATATCCTATTAATTATTATATTTTGATAAATATCATTGTTCTGTGTTCATAAAAGAAAAAATGTAATGTTATCAGATGATAATAATAATAATAATAATAATAATAAGTACCTTTGGCTCTGAATCATCGGTTGGCTTGGTTTCCTTTGCGGTGGGTACAGAGAAGGATCGCTGCGTTTTAAATAAAATTCGGCCAGTCTTGTTAGTGAGACGTGCATCGTTGATTTTGACGTATCGTTCGATGAAGTGCGACACGCGTTAGTAATAAGTTGCATGGTGTATTATGCAATCCGGATATAGGCAGGCACGGGTACACACAATGAGAGAATAAACAAAGATAAATCAAGGAACACCAAACACATTGTGGGTGGTACATCGGAACAATCGCGATCGTTGTTGGACCATAGACAATTTCTGGCATTTATGTAAAAATTGTGAAAAAAAAAAAAGTAATAATAAATAAATAAAGAAATAAAGAAATAAATAAAGAAAGAAAGAAAGAAAGAGAGAAATAAATAAAGAAATAAATAAGTGAACAAATAATTACATAAAATATTGGTGTAACATCGATGCCGCCTAATCTGTCATATTTTTAATTAAACACATGCAATCTGCAGTCACATAACAACGCAACTTATTATTACATACGATGACTCTAATTTGTTATATTTGCCAGAGAAATACTATAGAGGGAATTAGACGATTATGTATATCGTTTACAACAAGAGGGAAGTAAATCCGATCTTGGTACATTAAACAATTACATAATATATAGCATTTTGAATGATGACAAAATAGTTTATATTTGTATGACATAAAGTGATAAATAGAAGCATAGAATAAATAGAAGTTATATATATACCTGATGAGCGGAGTATTGTTTCTGTTGCTTCGCTTGAGTTAGCGCAGATTGGTCTAGAAGATCCCAGGACTTTTGTCTTCGATTAGTTGGATTGCTAGTATTTCCAGGTGCATCCTACGAATAGTAAAATGTTAGAATACAGTTAGATATAATAGAAAAGTTTATTACATATATATATATATATATATATATATATATATATATATTTCTTACCGTAACATGAGATACCAAAGCATCAAGAAAATCTGTACTACCAGATTCTGTATTATTCTTATTAAGAGAATGTCTGATATGACATCGGCTTCTGACTTCTTCTGACACAGATACTAAAGCTATAAAAAAAAAAAATGATTATATGGAGAATAGCTAACTGACAGTTTCATTTATTTTTTTTTCTCTATAAATATTTTAGGAAACATACCAGCTAAATAAGCCACACTCTCTGGTGACACTTCAAACTTATCTCTTCTATAAGGTTTAGCTACAATAGCTAATAGCATAGTTAATACTCTAGCTGTCCTTGTTACGGTTGTTGGAGTGGGATGTCTATATCCTTTCAAAAGATGTCCAACTAATGCAAAATGAAAGTTAGATTTAAATGATAATCCTACTGCATTGTCCAATTGTTTGAAATGTCCTTCCAGTGGTTCACGCATCGACATCATTACTCGCTCTAAAGTCTTCAAAAAATTAATTTACAAAATGTTAAAAGAAAAAAGAAACTAATAAACATACATTGATAAATGAATGAATAATATTTCAAACCTTGTCATCAAAAGTACCCTGAGAATCAAGAGTGTGTAAATTTTGTTCGAGAAGAGCCAAACCAGATGCATATAGAGATGCTTCATCCAATTGAAGGACAGATGTGGCCACCCAAAATAAATACCTGTGTATTGGCGATTCCTAAAAAAAAAAAAAAAAAAAGCATGAAAAAGAAATTATTTAAATCATTATAAAAAATATATATAGATATAAATTATAAATAAATGAAAAGAATAATAAAAAAATAATAATATATAGACGTAATACTTACAGGCCTAAGAAGTGGTTGTAAGCGCGTAAGACACATCACGATTGCTTCCAAAAGTGTAATGTCATTGAAACTTTCCAAAGCTTTCACTAATATCCTTAACAATTGTTTCATATCCTGATCGTTAATACTTTTACTTATACAACCAAAAACGATTAAAGCACGCGGTTGTAGAGCAGGATTAAAACAAAATGCAAAACTCTTAGCCAAAGATGTCCACGTTTTGAGCCAATCACAATTGAGAATATCTCTCATACAAGCTTCCATTATTTCAAGAAGAGCATCAGTAATTACTTCCAAATTCGTTAAAGACAATCTTTCTCTGTCCTGTGTTCCACAAACGTTTCGTTCGTTTCCATAACGTTTCTCGTTCGAGTAACGATGAGTAGTTCTAAATGCTGTTACAGCCGCAGACTTTACTTTGCTAATACCAAATAGAAGATAAAATTTAGGTAAAGAAAATTCATCTAGGCTCATCCTTAATATTCTGTGTGTATCTTCAGAAAATTGTGGCGAGCTGCAGGTACATAGAGAATGTATACTATTGATAACTAAACCATGAGTAGAGGCTCGCATACTCAGACTTCCAGAACATACTAAAAAAGTAACTGTGTGAAAGAGATATGGTAAATTTTTTCCCACGTCTAAACAATTATTAAATGATAGCATCAATAAATAACGCGCTAAAATAGCTATGCTGTGCCACATCTTGTGTTGCTCGAGAGAAGGTGTTGGCGAAGTGCAAGTTTTATCAACCACTCTGCATAATCTTCCAATTACTTTCTTGGCTACCAATTGAACATTTCCAGAAGCAAGAGCCACAGCTGTATCCGCTATTATTTCAACTCTCGGCGAGCCCAATTCGTTTCCAACGCTACGTTGAATAAAATTATCAAGAACGGTATCTATTAATTCGGGTAATCTTCCAATGGTGCTCCAGATTTTAGCTTGGATACTTGGATACATTTCGACCTCTTTGATCGTTAACGTAATAAGTTTTTCTATTATTTGCGATACTTGCTTCTGACGTTTGCCACCTTCGTCGTTTGGCTTATAAAACTTGACCAAATTCTTCAACCACGGCGTCATGTATTCCAAACACAAATGTTTTAATTCGATGGTAGACACTCGAAATCCTTGAATACATTCCTCGAGAAATTCAAGAGTTAAATGTGGATCGTTTGCGGCTAATGTCTCGCTGAGATGTTTAATAAAAATTGTATTGTTCGATGGTATACATAAACCAGAGGTTTCCAATAGTTGACCTTCAATTTTTAAATCAAACGTTGCCGTTAATGCGCACAATTGATTGTACGCGGCCGTTCGTAAGTTTGGATCAGAACTGCCAAGATTTAATAGAGCCATATTTAATAAGGTACCAGGCACGTCTTTAGGTCGAATCTTAGGATGAACTGACATAGAATCTGGCTGTGATAATTCCCACCTATTCCTTATGTGAATTATAGCTTGCACAATGCTATCACAGTCATTGTGAATAAAGGATAATGGACCAGCTTCATTGGATATAGTAAGGGTAAACTGATTGTCATCTACCAATGAAACTTCTTCTATTTCTGAGGCGTAATAAACGTCATTTAAGAGAACGGAATGTGATAATACTTTACATTTCTCGGCAGAGGTAATTTGTATAGCAGTTGGTCCAACCTTTATGGAAACTTTAGTATCTTTATGGGATAATTTCAAAGCACTGGTAAAAACCTTCAAGTCTTCGTCAAGAGACAAAGTTGCTCCGGGTAATTTCTGATGCTCCATGTCGATAACGTCATTTAAACGACCAGGCCCATCGATGAAAACTACTTTACGATTTCCCTTCAAAGGTGCCAGGATTCTATCATGAAATTTTGTATATTCTCGTACCCAACTATTACAATTATAAATGTACGCAGCGTGAATGTTTTCATAGGCGACTGCAGGCAACACGTAAAACCACTTTTGTAAGAATTCCGTTCTAAATCGATTATCGGAACAAGTATGAGTGAAATCAACAACCAATTCGAATGGCGAATGGCAAAATGGCTTTAAAGTAAGGATGACGTGGTATATTAACAAATCGCTATTAGTTTCTCCGATTCTATAAAAAAGAAAAAAAAGGATGATAGTGTTGTAACATCAAATGTCAAGGATAAATCAATATAACAAAAAGTACGTACTTATAACGTCTTGCGATATAATAAAATACTGGATAGCCTTGTTTGCTTGTTCCTGCTTGATAAAATATGTTCAAGCTTTTGATACTTTTAAACTCATCCAATTCGTGCATGTTATGTTTCACCATGATTTCTTCAAAATTAGTCGACGACATATCAATGCTTGACCATCGAGCGTAAGATGAAAATAATAAACTGTTGAGAAAGTAGGATTAAAAAGATCTGAATTATAAACGCATATGGAAATAATCGATGAATATATTATTCGTATTTCTAACTCACTGAGAATCGACTGGTTTATGTTCTGGAGGACCAAGATATGCCAATAATGTAGCCATTTTGTCAAAAGGTCTTCTACCTACAGCTTTGTGGTCCCTACTACTACTTAGATAGTCACCAATTCGTTCTTGATGATTCCACAAAAGTCTATGCAAAGCTAAAACATTTGCATCGGATACAAAGGACATAGGATGGCTGGTTTGATCAACCGTTTCGCAATCCGATGCTATCTGTATGAAAAATCTTCTGCCTATTTCAAAGTGTGCTCGAAGAAAATCATTGAAAGGTAACATATGTTGTTCTTTACTGAATTCAACGTGATTTGCTATATTTTGTAATATCTTTGACATCAGCATGAGACCACGTTTGACTTGTATCGGTACTGGTTTATTTACTATTCCCATTTCTTGAGGCGACACTATAGCTGGATTAATGAAACGTAAGAATATCACCGTTCCAACAGCACCGATGTTATTTTGTGGACACTGAGGAAATCTTTTACTGAGTACTTGATATAGACAGTGACACATCGAGCGCAATTGTGGAGGAAATCTAAAAAAAAAAAAAAAAGAAGAAAAAAAAAAAGAAAAAGATAGAAATAAAAATAAAAGATAAAGAATAAACAAAATAGAAACTAAAAGAGTAATACCGAAAGAGCTAACTAAAATATAGAGCAATACGATATATTAAATTATACTTGAGCAAAAGGCAATATCTTACCTATCAGCAGAGGATACTATGGCATCAAATACTTTTTGAGTCAGTGCAATCAAATTACGTCCATTTTGTTCTATATCTTCATTCGCGTCTATTCTTGCGCTATCAACTTCAAATCCTGTTGTACAGTCGTCAAGCAAAGGCCTAATCAATGGTTCTAATAAACTTTGCAAATAACTAGCGCCATAAATCTTGAAACAAAATGCCATAATTTTACTCCCAAGACTGTTGCCACGAAAAAGTGTTTGCATACAATCAGATACTTCAACTTCTCGATAAAACATATTCCATAACAACGGTGATAGCAAGTGTTTTGCATCAAATAAGGTTACGAAAACGCGTGCCAATTCGTCCATCTGATTTGTTGTTACTACATTAGCTAATGCCATAGCGATAGGTAATTCTCCTTTATCACTGATCATTGTAACTAATTGAACTAATTGCTCAAATCTATCAGCCAATACTGTTTCGGCAAGTGTATCAAATTCGGTTCCTTGTTGTAGAATTTTTGTCAACACTTCCATAAAAGCTGCTCGTGTTTGAAGATCCGGATTGTAGCCTAAACCTAAGGATTGCAATTGAAATTTAAAAAGAGGAAAAAAAGAAGGAAAGATATTGTATGTGCTAAATATATCTATAAGAATTATATTTACTTATAGAATGCATCAAGCCACTATCAATATTTGCACTGAGAAGATTGCTCATTGCTTGTATTGTAGCATTACGTAACGTAGACAATTTGCCGATTATTTGTGGTTGTCGTGACACTACATCTTTCTCATCGGCTGCCCCATCGTTACATCCATTTAACAAATTCATGAAAAGTGTAAAATACTTAAGAAATAATTGTGACTTTGCTTCCATGGGATCACCACGATCGGATTCTTCAGGTTGAAGAGGAAGTCCACGTAACAATGCTCCTACTGCTTCCATACACGCTTGATCCAATTCCCTGAATTATTAAATTAAATTCAACAAATGTGATCTCTATAAGACGTTTTAATCAACTAGTTTATTTTGAATTAATTTCACCATATTATATTATACTTGTGTTATATTTTGCCATACCTTGTAATAATCGTAACATCAGCACCACTGGGCGGAGCTATTTGATGCGTAGCACCCATTATCCAATCGGTCAGGTATTCCACTAATTTATTTCGAAATTTCATCTCTTGTCGAAATGCTAAATCGTCGCGCCTTTTCATCATCGCTTCGACGAGCTGACACAATCTGGTCTTAATATGAATGGAATGTACCGACATATCCAAATGTCTAACGTATCTAACAATCGCTAATGTCATTCCTTCTATACTAGTCATTCCAAGATATTCCGATGGTTGATCAGTTTTAGAATCCAATACATTCTTCATTATAAAGATCGTATGGTCAATAAATTGTGTATTAACATCTAATACAATGACTCGCCCTTGATCAAAGAATTTTTCTACTATACTTTTTATTTGGTCAAATAGTATCGGATATAAAGCAGGGCTCATTTCGTGACCGACTAATTCCTGAACATGCTTTTGTATTTGTGCTCCAAACTTTTCATTATTATATGTTAATAATCTCAGAAGATTGAATACGAATTGTGTAACTAGACAATATTGTACATCCTGACTGACGCTCGATAAACAAGGTATCGTTTCTAACTGCTTTGCCGAGCCCTTTTTAGGTTCAGGATTTGGTGGTAATCCAGAAAGCAATCTATTGGAACAACGTTTTTGTAAACACACTCCACCTAATGCACAAAGAAACCCTGTCATATTTGCCCATTCGTTAATTTGTTCATCTAATTCATGTTCCGAATTTTGATGAGAAGATCTTCTCATCAAGCTCTTTCCAGTACTACGATGAAACGATTCAACTTGACCATCTTCCGTCTTTGTTTTGGGATAATTAGATAATTGTCGTAACATTGCCTCCCAGTTTTTATACGTTTCTTCCCATGCCTAAATACGAATAATATTATTAATCAAATCATTCCGCTTCAACGTTTCGTCTAATAAAAATAAATCAAAATACACACAGGTTGAACACCATTTACACAATGTTCAATTTTTCTCAACAAGGCCATAATCCTCTTCTGTAAAGCAGCTCGTCCTAAAAATTAATTCTAAACAGTCTCTTATTTCGTTAAATAGTAAATGTAAAATCTAACAGAAGAATGACAAGAAAAAATGCAAAAAAAAAAAAAAAAAAAAGAGAAAAGAAAACAATCTTATTCCTTTAAGATGGTTTAGACAATTATTCGTTCATATGCAAACTTACCATGATTATGTTCATGATTATTTATTCTACTATCCCCGCTGGCTGTTACAAACATAAGTTCTTTAATATTTCATTAACTTTCTTTTTCTGGTATTTGTATCTAATCCTTCTTGTTCAACGACTAATTGTGCACAATGTTGGAATTACATTGAGTGTGAAACTCACCAGTGGTTAATATAGTAGAAGCTTGAGCTAATTCAATATATAAATGATAATTGGGAAGTAGGCACGTCACAGTTACTTCATCGCTACCACAGCGAATCTCAGCTTCTTCGCACAATAATGCAAAACATGACATAGATACCAAGACAGCTTCCATATCAATGCTCCATAAATACATAAAGAGGACAACCTATATGTAGGAAAAAAGTTTAAAAAAAAAAAAAAAATTAATACTTCGTTAATACGCAATTTTTTCAACTCGATAAAGAGAACGTGTACTTGTTCAAATATATAAAACAAACCTCAAGTTTAATGTGCGCTTGCTTACACGTAGCAATTTGACTACCCACGTTAGCATAATCTTTATTTTGCGAGAGAAACCCATTTCGACAAATTAAAATCTCTCTAAGCCATTTCAATATACCGGTATAGTTGAAAATTTGATGTTGAATAAGTTTTTCAGAAATTGAAGAAAGTACTTGAGAACTAATGTCCCAAAAAGTCTCCATTGGAGCTTCCGGATTCCATGCTTTGATTTTGTCAGGATGATGTAATACTAACAATGCTTCCATTGCTTCATTAGCTATATCTAGCATCGTTGTTTGATGAACCAAAGTGACAAGACCATTGATCAATTCTAACGTTGAACTTTGCATTTCATGTCCAGCTTTACCTTGATTCTAAAAAAAAAAAAAAAAAAAACATTGAATAAACGTGTTATAAAAGGATATACGAATTGTTTTACGTATGTGTTATATACTACATTTTATGATACGTACATTCAACATCAACATGGGATCTGCGTGAATAAGTCGTACCATACATAAGAGCAAATTTTTGTAACTAAAAACCTCTTCCCCTCTATCCTTGCATTTACTTTGTTCTTTTCCCTTGAGAGTTAAGCTTTGTATCATTCGCAACGGCGTGTGCGAATAACTCTGCGTTACCTTGTTCAACGTATCGGTAAACATATTTCTAAGTTCCGTACTTCGTGAATATACCAAATCTATTTGAGGCCACCATGGGAGTCTTGATTCTGTCACGATTCTGAAATATAATTTCAAATAAAAATAAATATTTGTATGAACGGTACAATTATGCGATTTAACAAAATTATCTGAATACATTCAAGTCTTACTTGTATAACGAACTGACCAAGACGAATTGGTATGTCAATGGAAATTCAAATGTAAGTACTTTATTATTATTTGGTTTTATACGGAAGCAGCTTACAAAACAATCTATCATTAAATCAACATCTTGAGCAATGTAATTTTGTCCACGAGAGAATTGCTTGCAGGGATTAAACAACAGTAACGTTAGATCATTCATTACTTGTTGTACTAATTTAAAAATGACGTTATTGGAATCCAAATTATTTGTATACGTGGATGCCTTACAAAGCTTAACGCACGTTACAGCGGCAGCTTCTACCAAATGTCTACTGGAACTGCCATGAGTTGCCAAACCTTGTTTAATGCTAGTTATAAATTGTCTCTTTTTTTCATGTTTCTGTGAAATAGATATACCAGCATCCGCATTGACAATTTCTTCCAATACTTTAGGCGATAATACTAGCAACATAATTTGCAGCGGCCAAAGAGCAGCATTTCTTCCTTTCTTATTATCGACGTATACATCAAGAATATCAAAAAGTTCTTCGCATGCTTTAGCCAAATCCTCGTTAGGTCTCCTTTGAATATCAGCAAATTCATGCGGATAAGTATCCATCCAATTCCAAATTGCTTTTTCCAATGAATTCATAAGAACCAGATGAGCAGATTTCTTGAGTTGTTTAAATTTTTGTATAGTTTCTATAAAAGGCAGAATTACTATAGAATTAATATTTACATTTCAAAGTATGTGTACGAGAAGTACACATGTCTAAAGAAAGACAGAAAGTAAAAGTATCATACCATTCAAAAGTTTTGTTAATCTATACACGTCAATGTTGATATGCTGAATTAATTCGATGTCGCTATAATCCGGATTTTCATCACCGCAATTAGATAACTCTTGCAGTCTGGCAGATATTCTATTAAAAACTGCGCTGAAAAAGTTTAGGCTCAAGGCAAATAGTACTTTGCTAGCCAAGTTTTTAAGATGCGCGTGTTGAGGGATATCATTTGGTATGTCTAAGAAGCAATAACGTTTTATATAAAAAATGAAGTCATATAAAAAATTGATATAAAGTTAAAAGAACGATAATGCAAATGACAAATAGAATCGTAATCACCTATAAACTGGCATATCTCTCTAAGCAATAACTTTACATTCATAGCCTCGTCGTATTTCGTGGTGTCTCTCGGTTGATTAACGAGACATTTTTCTAACGTATCCAAAACGATGATAATAGATTCATAACATTGACGATCTTGATCGGTACGTGGATTTCCGATAGAAGGTGCCATTTCGTTGACGCGTTGTAACATCTTTGTGAGGCCAGATATTACAAGAGAGAAACGATATCGAGATATTTGTATCAAACATTTTTTGTTTCTTTCTTCGTTTAAGCGAGAGTGAGTGGTTTGAGGACCGGTACGGCACGGCAGCTGTGTACATACACGCATACGTATAAGGATCAAACAAATATAAAAGAGTATTATATACAATGAAAACTTAAAAAAGAGATCGTCCAAACGGACTACTATACAATTACTACTACTATTACTACTACTATTATTTTACAATGAAAACATCGAAACGAAGCATTCCATAAAGATGTCCTTCACTTTGTCGACGAAACGAATTTCGATAATAACTTCAATATCAATATCAAATCAGTTTTCGTCCTTTTCAGAATAAAAGACATAGTAGAAAAAGTATCAATCTCGTGCGAACGTGTTCGGATATGTTCGTTCGTGCTCATGACCGAGATTAGACGAGTAAAATAATAACGATTGGATCGAAGGGTTTGAAAATGGTCTAACCATATGTCTTTGAACGAAGAAGCATAGCAAATGACAGAGAGACAGACAGAGAAACAGAGAAAGAGATGAACAATAAGATATCGACATTTCCAAGTTTCATTCGTATGTAGAATATCGAAAGCGAAGATTCGGCATCTCTTTTTAGTTGATGATGTGATATGAATCGTGCGCCGAGCGAATACAATTTTCATTCATGCATCGGCAGCACGAAGGGGAC
>NC_057696.1:2092104-2101412 GCF_014466175.1 Vespula pensylvanica
GTCACGAATAACTTGAGAGTCACGTTCAGAAATATGATAAAAGCGATTACGTTCAAACATAGCTTGCATTAACTCTGAACGTTTACTTTGAGGATAAGAATGCAAAAGTATAGCACAAATCAAATTGCTGAACAAGTTGACAGTGGTCTCTTTTGTACAAATATCAACAGTTTGATAACAATCGTTTAATACAGTTTCAAGATCATTCGTAGAAAATTCATGATCGTAGACGATCGTTCCATCCTTGAAGATCTTCAAATTGTTTTGAGGTGATCTTAACAAGCATTCGATAGCTCCTTTCATACGTTTCTCATCACCAGAGAAAAGATCAAACGGACAATAACTGCTTCGATCATCGATCACTTTCTTCTTCAACTGAAATCAAAGAAATTTCGTTCGATCTTTTAGAAATGATCATTTGATGAATTGAATAAAAACAATTCTAATGACTGATTACCTTGTAATATTGTGCAAGACAATACGGACACTTTTGCAATCGTTGTTCCTCTTTACGTTGATATCCTTGCTTAGGTTTTATTTCTACGGCAAACGTCGATTTACTTTTAAACCAATCTGGATCGAGTTTAGCGAACTTCGATGGAAGAAAAACATAATCTTGCATTTTCATGGCATATCTCTTGACTTTCTTCTTGCACTTCCTTTTTTCTATAACAAAATATCACACATAGTTTCATTATTATATACATTAATTATTACTATTATCAATATCCTTATCATTGATATAATTTGTAATGTTATTGCATAGATATATATATATATATATGTATTACACGTCGCATTAAATTAAAGATATATTACACATTGAAGAAAAATAAAATAAAGGTGAAAAGAAAAAACAAATAACAAATAAACGACATTACAAACTATACATTTTCAAGCTTAATATTTATTTGTTTATGTATTTTTTTTTTTTTTTTTTTTTTTTTATTATTAATCTATGCACACAATGATAATCTACAGGTACTGAATGAATGACTTGAAATCACTAGGAGTTATGAGAGCTCGTTGAATCGAAATAATCACTCATTACCTATCTCTCTCTCTCTCTCTCTCTCTCCACTTTCCATTCCCATAAAGCGCTTCTAAGGATATAAGAAGGGTGACTCATTAAAGTTACTCTAACGAGTAACCACCGCCTTTCACGCTGATTCTCGTTCGGTGAACAGTAGAAAAAGAAAAAAAAAAAAAAAAATGTTTCACGGCAACGATGACGACGATGTCGATGCTCTCTCTCTCTCTCTCATACTCCTTTTACACTTTGGTTGCTATGCTGTTTGTTGTATCGTGCTAAAGAAAGATTCGAAGAAAACAACAAACCTAACCTTAAATTATTTATTTCAATGTTATTTCGTAAAATGAAAACTCGAGCGAAATATTTGTATTAAACGATATCGCTCGATCCTTAAACACGATTCAATTTATTATTATTTGATTTATTAAATAATTATTCAATATTAATGAAATTTCGATTGGACGATAGAAATTGTTCGAAAAAGAAAAGAATTATTTTTATAACAATCCGCTAATTGTTTCCTCAATATTTAATCAAATTCAATCATAATCTTCTAATGCGTATTTAAACATCATACGTTATACAATAATTCGTAATAAAGAGAAAAGAAAAGAAAAAAAAAAAAAAAGGAACAGAAAGACGGTTAGGACGAACCGACAGGAAAAATATTGTCCACTTTTTTTTTCTTTCTCTTGCGTATCAGCCGCTTGCATTTCGTTTTCAACGAGAAAATACATTTCCTACCAATCTATATTGAAATAAGAAATGGATTATGTCTTCCAAGAATATATATATATATGTGTGTGTATGTAAATATATATATATATATATATATATATATATATAAGAAAATCATGTCTCGAGAAAACAGATATATAAATAAGTACATACATATATATATATATACATATATATGTATATGTATATATATATATATAGTCTTTTTTTTTGATCGTTTTTCGTCGCCGAGAGCTCGATTCCAGGTATTCGTATGCTTGTGTGAATATATCTATGTAAAAGCAACGAACGACTTTTTTTTTGTCCCGTCGTTTACCTTGGCATTGAAAAAGCAGGTACTTACATACATATTTTCTAAGAAATTATATAGGTCAGTATGCCAATTTTATATAGGTCAGTAAGTAAGTACATGTATCGACTACGTAACTTTAATTCTTTTCTTTTATTTCGTGATATATTCGAACGCATTATTTTCCCGTTTAATACGTAATTTCTTCTACGAACTTAATCAAAATATTCTCAATGATTCTCAATCGACATACGTGAAATATTATAACAGTTAAATATCTTGTTTCAATTATAAATTATTTCAATGTTTATAAGCTATCAGAGAAACATTTTATTTTCGTATGAAATAAACGTGATCAATCATAATTAATATAACCATTTTATTGAATATCGTCATGATAAAGATATCACGAGGAAAGATACATTTTTTTATTAATCGATCGATTTATTATTGTTCTTTTTTCTTCGTTTTAGAAATTGAAGGGAATATGTATGCAAGTACTTACTACGTGATATACATATGTGTCTTTGTCTATTTTACTTATTCGATCAGAAAACAATTATCTATTGTATTAATTCGTATTAATAATATATTTCGTGATTTCAATTCTCATAGATCTTATATTATATGTATTTCTTAATAACAACGAAAATAAAATTATAGTATATCGTTTGACGAGCAATGTATTAAAGGTAACGACGTTTTGCGCATGCGCGAACTATTCAACATTCACACAGTGGGCAAGGTCGTCATATTCGTTCGATTGACACAAGCTCGACACGGAATCTGTATCGTCCTCGTTAATTACAGGTAATTAGTATAATTTTTCTAGCGTACAATCCTTCCTTATATATCAATCGATTCCTTATAACGCGTTTTCTAACATTCATTGTTAACAAGTCGCGATAACTTTGCGTTTAAAAGATATTCGCGAAAATAACACCGGCGTCTCGAAATTCTTTCGATGCCGGTGTGATGAATGGGACGCTATTACGTAATAACTTTTTTCCGAATTTTCTAAATTTTTATTATTAATGAGTATCGATATTTAACGACTCTCTAATTGATAATATTTTATTTATTAACACGACCGATCGTATTTCGTAATATATTCGATTATATATATATATATATATCTCGCTCTTAATTAAAAAATGTATCTTTATTTAATTAGAAATCATTATCGATATTAATAGTTCCGATTGATCAGATTTTTCATGACTTTAATTTTAATTTCATATCGTATATTACTATTAAATAATCATGGAAAAAAAATTAATATTTTCATTGACTCATTAGGTACTGAAAATGACGTTCTGCGAACGAACAAAAGGCTCTACTTTCCTATTTTGGATGAGCTGACGAGACTACAACGACGGTGCTTCGTCGCTCTGCATAATTACAGGTAATCAGCATATTTTTTTCTAACGTACAAGCTCTTCCGATATATCAATCGATAGCTGAACGAGCGATTTTCAAATGGCCGAGTTTTCAAGTCTGAACATTATCACGTTCAAAAGATATCAGCGAAAAATAAAACTCTCTCTTTTCCTCCTCTTCTGTTCTCCATTTCACAAGGAGTTATTACGTCATACTTCTTCTTCAATTTTTCAGCTTTATCTTCACGATCAATAATTTTAATTGTAATAATTTTGATTAATTTTTATTCCATTATATTTCATATGTATTCATACATACATACATAATATATATACATATATATATATATATATATATATATAATATTCATGTTTATATATATATATGTATGTATAAATATAAAGAGAATATATATTATATATATATATATATGTAAAATAAAAATATATTATATATATGTTTGTAAAATATAAATTCATATTATACTTCACAGAATAGATTTTTCTATACACGTTTATATATATATATGTAACATATACATACAAACATATACACTCAATAATATGATGTTATACTTTTCAGATTTCCAAGAATTATACACGAGACAGGACACAATACACCAGTTTCTTATACGTCCTCTTCTCTTAGTCATACGTACAGGTATGTTCATTTCTTTTTAATAACATAGAACGAGGATTAACATAGAGAAAGAAAGAGACAAAGAGAGAGAATCATTCGTCATGTAAATAGACATTCGACTGTAGATTTCCAGGAAACAACTTCCAAGAGCAAAATAAAAACACTCGAGCGTTCGAACTCTCTCAAGGTCGGGAAAGAAATCTTCTTCATTCATATAACAGTATCTCGACGAGTACAGATCTATCTGCGTAGGAAAAGCAACTATTAATTTCGTTGAAATGATATTTCTTGATCGAATATTTTTACTTTAACTTTCTAACGTAATATTTCATATTATAGAATGATCATCATTGTATATTATCTATTATAGGAATTCGTATAATTTGATAAGTTAGTCGCCATCGAGAATACCGATACAATTTAATCGTTTTATTTAAGAAATTAATAATACTTGAAAGTAGTAATTAAATGTCGGTATGCAGAAACTTCCAAGTGGTGAAAACTGAGATATTGATATTGCTTGTGTACTTATCAAGCTACATCTTAAAAATACTCAGCTTTCAATAATTTTAATTAGATCAAACTTGATCTATTAATTCGAAATAATACTTTAGAATATAATATGTTTTCAATGAGTTACTTTCAGAAATGTTTCGTTAAAATTGATATTTATTTTTGTCGTATTATCTTTTGTATGTTTCAGCCATTTCGAAGTTATATCAATCGTTATTTCGAGTATTCGTAAAAGATCGTTTTAGAGTCGGTGTTTTCTCGTAATACATTTATATATATTTGTTACATTAATCAATTTTAAAATCAAATTTGATGCAATATAGAAATTCGCGAAGTAGAGTCAGTGTTGGTAGTGCATCGTTATTCATCATCGTCCGAAATAAAGGATCGACTCTGGTAAATAAATTTACTTTATAAACATTTTTCTTACAATTTAACAAATTTTTTGTTATAAAAATGATACTAATAACTTTGTCCTTTTCTTTTCTTTTTTTTTTTCAGATCGTTATAGCAATCGTGAGAATGGTAATGAAGTGTTATTAATAAGTGTTATTAATAAGTGTTATTTCGTTTAGATAAAATCAAAATCGCGAGTTAGAAATATCGTTCTAAAGTGATTTCAATAAGGAATGTTAAAAAAACAAGTGTATTTCGATCGACTGCGAGCAAAGCAGTCAATGAACGTTAGAATTTTTTCTTACAAAAGTTGTATTTGTATTTTGAAACAATCGTATATATATATATTGTTCGCGTATTAAAGTCAGTGCGTCATTGAAGATGAAGGAGAAATTACAAGTTTTCTATAGAAAAATTATTGGTGAGTAAATATAATAATAAATATAACAATAATAATAATAATAATAATAATAATAATAATATAAATATAATAATGAATAAATTTCACTATTGATATTTTTGTTTGTATTATTGGCAATAAATTTAAGAAAAATTTCCTTTTTCAATTCTTTTTAAGATCATCATCATCATCGTCGTCATCATCATCGTGATTATCATCATGTGTAATCTTGTCTTATCGGTCTACTGCAACTATGTTGACATAATTCATGTTCAATCTACCTTGGGAGCAATCTACCTCATTTTCAACTACCTACGGACCAACCTCTATCAATTTCAACCTACATATCTTCGCGGACGTGTGTTTTGGAGCCATCGCAGAACTTCTTAAGTAGTGAGTGAAGACATTTTTTTATTTATATATATATATAATTATTATTATTACTATCGTTTTTTATATATTAAGTTATCAAAGATTTGTTGAATACATTGATATACTCATATATTACTATATATATTTATATATATATATATTATATACATATAATATTAGTAAATACTATATATAATATATATAATAGTATATGCTACATAATATATATATATATATGAGTATAGTACATACTAATACATATATATATATATATATATGTTTTTTTGCTTTAATCATTTACGTAATAATTATTAACCTTGACAGTCGATTATATAATTATTTAAGAAACATATGCGTTTGAGTTAGAATGTGGGCGGTGTCCCAGGACATACTCTCTAGTTTAGGTTATTGCACCCTGACAATATACGAGAAAATCGTAGAGTGTGTGTGTGCGTTGGAACGAATGCTTATTGTTTACTTTTTATATATAGTAATACGTAGGTAGGGAGAATACTTAAGTGTGAATGTATGTTTAACTTTAAGTAGGTAGGGACCGGATAAGAGACAGGTTATAATTTCCGCTTAGCAATGGAAAGTATTCGTATCCGGATATTACGCAAAGTTTCAGCAAATTTCAGAATTATTCGGCACGTCTTGTCTTTTGTCTTCTTTCTTTTTCTTTTCTTCTTTTTTTATCGTGCTGACGTTTTGTATTACGAGATATGATAGTGTCGAACAATTTAAAAAGATTTTTTACATTTGTTTAGAAATTTCTTCCTTTCGACTTAAGTAACATCATCGAACGCGATATAGATCGTTAGAGACTCGGTATTAAGTATTATTTCAAAATTATACTTTTATAATTATAATAAGGTTTTTCAAAATTTTGAAAAAGAATGCTATGTTTTAAATTATAATATGGTTCTATGAAAATTTCGTCGTGGGTACGTCGTTTATGTTTCTATTTCCATTTACCAAGTTGAATCTCAATGGAAATGGTACAGCAACGAGTAAGTATTAGAAATTAAAAGGAAATCGTGTGTAATATATTTAATTGTACATTAACATTAATGCGAATATTCAAAGAGATATAAACTAACGAAATAGTGGGATATATAAATATTACATAGTGGAAGAAATTCTTTAGAGAATATAACGAAACAAATGGATCTGAATATATTAGATTATTAGAAGGAAATCATATGCAATGCATTTTAATGCACACTCACGATTAATATAAATATTCAAAGATAGGGTAATCAGATAGATTTGTATATAAATGTTACGTAGTGAAATAAAAATAAATAAATAAATAAATAAATGATAACGAAAAAAAAAATGTATCCAATCGTCTTAGAAATTAGAAGGAAATCAAATACAACGGACTTACTACTGAATTACATTGATCTAAGTATTCAAAGGGTAACCAGATAGATAGAAACATATATATAAATGTTACGTAATGAAATAAACGAAATAGAGAGACAGACGATAATACGGAAAATACGAACTCGATCGTCTTAGAAATTAGAAGGAAATTAAATACAATGAGAATGAATAGCTCAATTACATAAACTTAATTATTCAAAGTAACTAACCAAATAGGAAGATATATAAATGTTACGTGGTGAAACAAACCAAATAGAAGCGATAATGGAAAAAAGAGAAATTAGAATTTAGAAGTCTTAGAAATTAGAAGGAAATCGTATGCAAGATATTTTATTATTCATTTATGATAACGTAAGTATTTAAAAATAGGGTAACCAGATAAGAAAATATTTAAATGTTATACGATGAAACTATTTGATGTAGTAAAACGAAGAACAGAAAAAAAAAAAAGAAAAGAAACATTGAATCTGATCGTATCAGAAATTAGAAGAAAATTCATATGCGATATATTTTATTGTTAATTAACATTAATTAACAAGTATACGAAGATATTTACATAAACCTAACATAATGCAACAAACGAAACAACGACGATAACGATAACGATAACGAGAGAGATAGAAAAGATAAAGAGAAAAGAAAGAAAGAAAACATAAATCAATAAAAATTATAAATAAAATATAGCATTTAAATACGATTAAAGATATTTCATCGGTTAAATCGCTTGAGCCTGTTCGTTTAAAGGATTAGATACGAGTTGGCTAAGTCGAATATAATATTGCAACAGAGGATACAAATCGTTTCAAACACAATCCTTCTTCTATTTCTTTTTCTTATCTCTCGTAATTGAATTCCGAGACGTCTTCGTAGCTATTTTGTAATTATGAAAGTGTCACAGAGAATCATGTAACTGTTCTATCCTATTTTCTCCTCATCATTTCTGGAACTGAAAGGTGAGGGTGTGAGAAGTTCAGCTATTTGATCGACAAATCTGTCCGCTATGGTAACTGTCCTCTTTTTCTCTTTGTCATCTCTTGATCATCAATTTGTCAATGTCATTCTTCTAAATCGATCACGTAACCAAAAAATTGTATTACATGTCTTTGGATGTTCGACAGGAGTCATTTATTTTCATAGACTTTTAGTTATTTGACAATAAAATTATTAGTTTTAGTGATCGCTCTATGTGACGTAAAATAATTTTTCTTTAACATATCGTTTCGATCATGTTTTTATTATTTTGCGTAATCAAGTTATATCGAATGTCCAGATTTTTATCAGATTCTAATAATTCTTTGAAATCTCAGATTGTTGATTTTTTTTGTTTTTTATGGTCAGTCCTTCTCTTTCTTTTTTTATTTTATATATATATATATATTATTTTTATTTTATATATGTATATATTTATAAAACGTTATAACATATATTTATGAACAATATATTTTTCGTAATTTTTCTGCAACTATCTTATTTCAATTTTTAATTTCCAAACTTTTGATTTATCATAATACAATCTATTATCGTACAATATATTCATTACAATGAACGTAACATGGTAATGATCAGATATATAAAATACATCTAACTTTGTATATTTGCAGTATGCGCAAATTATTTGTAAAAAAAAAAAAAAAAAAAAAGAAAAAAGAAAGTATATCGATTAAGTTATTAGAATAATAATCGTGCAATCAAGAACTTTATAAAGATATTTTGAAGATAATAAAGAATCCAAATTTTTTCTCTCTAGTAGATTTAGAGCAAAGTCGCGATTGATGTATCCTCGATCGATCATGATCGTTATATTATTCCATGGATCTCCGAATGCAGCAACCTCCACGTGGTGAGATCTGGGTCGGTATTACTTGCGATTTATCGATAATCTAAATAATGTAACGCAAGTACTACCGGGCGAATGGCTGCATATTTCGGTTTATACAAAATAATTCCTTTTATCTAATTTTATCTTCTCTTTTACATATATATCTTTCTAATTCGACTTGAACATTATATAAAAATTTTCTATGATAACAAACACAGATGGATAATAAAGAAAATAATATTAGCAAAAACTTTTCTTCGATTATCTCGAAATCCGTATTTCCTCGTGGACAATACTTGTCCACGTCGTTATCTTGAACCACCCGTTTTCTTTTTTTTTT
>NC_057696.1:2101481-2102485 GCF_014466175.1 Vespula pensylvanica
AAAAAGAAAATTAATTATATCAAGAATGAAAGCAATTACGGAAATAGTTTCGAAGGAACGAAAGTGATGCGTGCCGCGAGAGAATCGACTTCGGAGTTTATTATAATAGTACACGTTGCACTGTACCCTACGAAGAAAGAAAGTGGAAGGGATGAAAGGAGGGAATAGGAATGATGGAAGGGGTATTTGTGAGGAAAGTGGAGAGGGTAAAAGGGGAGAGAGGAAAGAAAGGGTCTAGCGAGTTTGCCCCGTTCGGAATCAGGTTCTTTCTTGTCACGGTATCTGACTCTCTTCGGGGGCCTTCCTCTACAGATTCTCTTACACAATTCATGGACTTTGAACACTGTGCTCTTCCGAGCGTTTCTACTAACGTCGAGGAGACACATCGTAGAAAATACCATAACTTTCGAACGGAGTTCGACGAATAACATCCGTCCTTTTATCAACGAAAATATGTTTTCTTAACGACATGGAAAAATTATTTTTTGTTCCTTCTCTCTCTCTCTCTCTCTCTCTCTCTCTTTTTTTCTTTTTTTTATTAAAATTATATCGCACTTAGATCGTCGCAGATTGTCGTTTAGACTACGTTTCGATCGTTTTAATAAGTTACGTTTTATTTTATCTATTTTTTTTTTTTTGTTCGTCTCGTAGACAATTTCTCTAAAATCATTTTCTCCTAGATTTAGTAGATTTTATCGAAATTGAGATTCGTTAGTTCTCTCCTCTCAGACAACGTTATAGATAATATCGAAATTTCATTTATTTCATTTCTCCGAATATTTTAGATTTTATCGGATATGTTTTATTAGCTCTTTCTTTTCTTCTGTCTCTCCTTTTTCCTCCCTTTCCTTTTTCTCCTTTAAGATTAAGTAAGTACGGTTTGAATTTCTTAGATTTTATCAAATTTAATTTATTAGTTACGTCGATTTTATCAAAATTACTTTATTAATTTCGTCAGATTATTCCTAGTTTCTCTCCTTCAAAAAAAAAAAAAAAAAAAAAAA
>NC_057696.1:2102524-2121164 GCF_014466175.1 Vespula pensylvanica
AAAAAAAAAAAAAAAGATAGCAATAATTCTTTTCTAATTCTCATTCGATCTCATTCAATCCTTATTCAGAACGAACGATCAAAGCGTATCAAATTGTATCCTAAACAAAGACCGGACTTATTATCAAGACATATTAATCTCGATTCAGCAAGTTTGCTTGTTCTTTTTTCTTTTTCACTTATCAATCGATTGGATATGAAATTGAATCGAGTCGAAGTATTAATTTTACTTTTATAGGATACGAGTGTTCCTTTCCATTTCAAAGTACTTCGGAGAAAGTGATAGAAAGAAAGAGAAACAAAGATAGATAGATAGATAGATAGATAGATAGATAGATAGATAGATAGATAGATAGAGAAAAAAAGAGAAAAAGAGAAAAAAGAGAGGGATGATATCGAGAGAAAAGAAGTCGGTAAAAAGGAAAACGGAAACGGAGGGTTGCCACTTGTTGCTAGAGAGCTTGTAGATTCTCAGTTCAAGGCGACGTAACACAAGCATTTATTTCGTTGTCTCTGACGACGACGACGACGACGACGACGACGACGACGTTGACGACGCTGACGACATCGTCTTTGACGTCTAGATACGCCCACCATCGACGTCGTCATATTTCGAGTATCATTGGTTAAACGTCGACATCTAATTTTACAAAGTTTTCAAAGGCGCTTTAAAGACTAAGAATATATATTTAAACTGTTAACTTTTAGAACTTAGATATGTACGTATATTACGTGGGATAAGTATATATACTATGGTATAGGTTTATTAATAAATCTGTGTTTAATACGTCATATATATATATATATATATATTTTTTTTTTTTAGATTAAAAATAGAAAAATATGATTGAGAGAAAAGTTTATGAAGAAAATCTATTAAGACGTAGGTACGACCGATATAATAATTATTATAAGAAATATTGAAAGAAATATTCGATCGTCTTTCAATGAAATTATCATGTCATGTTTTACAATCGACTTTAGAGATAAGTTATTAATCAATGAAATAAATGTAATATTAGTACGTACATATATATTTGTTAACGAACTAATCGAATAATCTGAAGAAGTATTTGAATAATTGAAAATTTGTAGAAACGAAAAGAGAGAAATATGATAAATCGATAGAATAATATAATACGATAAAACGTTAAGCAGATTGGAAAATATCGTCTGGTATAATTTTCAATATACAAATAAAAACGTTATCAACAATTGATATACGATATTTTATATATATACATATATATATATATATATATATATATATACGGATAACGTATTTTTCATCTAGTTTGCATTCGAGGGTTGCTTGAAAAGAACAGAACAATAAAGAGAAAAGAGGGAGAGGTCAGAAGGATATATGCTCGGCTGATTTTTAGGGTCTCTGGGAAAATGTTAAATCGAGAGATAGCCAATCGTGATTATTTTCGTTCGTGTTACGTATATATATATATATATATATATATAATACATATATATCTTACGTATATAAACGAATATGTACATTCGAATGAATAATAGCTTCGTTAATAAACGTTACTGAGAGATCATGTCGAGTTACTTTTTTTAGCGGAGAAGCGAAGAGAATCGAATTCGATTAAACGAGAAATCAAGAAGGACGGATAGACGGATAGATACAGAGAGATAGAGAGAAATAGAGAACATGTTAACAAAGCTCGTTAACGAGATAACGGCCTAAACTAGTGACATACATGTACACGCATACGCACTTAGAAATAAACCGTATTAAGGATATAACATGAACGGAAGGTACGTAATTGCTGGGTGTATGGTATAAGTTAAAAGGAAAGAAAAGTTTTCTGCCGAGTATGAAATAAAGAGAGAGAGAGAGAGAGAGAGAGAGAGAGAGAGATAACGATAGAATTTAAGAAACAATTTTTACAATATTGCAATACCGAAGACGTAATGTTTTCCATGTAACGACAAAGTACGATACACTTTTTCCTCGTTGCGGAACGACACTCGCAGATACAAGAAAGCAAACGCGGAAGCGTTGACCCTTTACGTGCATATAAGAGAAAGAGAGAGAGAGAGAGAGAGAGAGAGAGAGAGAGAGAGAGAGAGAGAGAGAGAGAGAGAAAGAAAGAAAGAAAGAGAGACCGGTTATGAAATTTGCGAGACGTTTCCTGTTTCTCGATTCTACCACATAACTTTTTTGAAAAAAGAAAGAAAAAGAAAAGCAACAATCTTTCGAGTTCGTCTTACGTTCGTTCGTACCTTTAATTAATATTATATATTCTTATTATTGATAAATAATTGACTTTTATTTCCTCTTTCTCTCTCTCTCTCTCTCTCTCTCTCTTTTTTCTTTTTTTTTAATTTCATTTCCTTTTTCTTCTTTTTTTATTCTTTTCGTCGGAAAATGTTATACTTTTTATTAACGAAAACTTTTTAGTATCTTGTTTTTTTATTAATTCTTTATCATTCCCGAAGATCGCCGAAGAAACAATACGAGATTAGAAACGAATTTTGATTTCGTTGTTTGTGAAGAACCAACGATGATGATTATTATACGATGATTCTCGTCTTTCATCATTTTATTTCTTCCTGTTCATCGAGAGAAGAAAATTCGTGAGAAAAGATCGCAAGCAAAGAGACCTCGTCTTTCGTGGGCGTTTCCCACTGTTTCTTAGTGGGCAATGAGATAAGACAAAAAAAGGAGTTTGCAATTCTCTCTTTCCTCTCTCTCTCTCTCTCTACATGTGTATATATATATATATATATATATATATATATATATATCTGTATCTCTTTCTGTCTCTTTCTTTCTGCTTGGTGTCTCCACGCGAATGCACCGTTACGTGACACTCGTTCTTATTATATATCTCACACGTTGAACGTTCTCAAACTGACTCGAGATAAATTTTATCATAAACGATAATAAAATATCTCCGTTGTTTCTCTTTTCTTTTCTCTTTTTTCTTCTTCTTCGTTCTTTTATTTATTCTTTTCTTTCCGTCATTGAACAAAAAATTAATAACGAAAGCGACAACAATTTGGAGTGAAATAAGAGAAACGCTTTGATCGAAATAAGGAAGAGAACGATGTTGCATGTTGCATGTTGCATGTTGCATGTTGCAAATGTTGCATCTTCTTTCTTTTTCTTTTTCGTTTGTTCCTTTTTTCTCTCTCTCTCTCTTTCTCTCTCTCTCTCTCTCTCTCTCTTTTCGCACAGCCGAAGACACAATTAAGAGAAACCGATAAAATTTTGCATCGTTTTATTTCCTTCTCTTTTCTTCTTCCCACTTTTTTTTATTTCTTCTTTTTTCTTTTTTCATTACCATTTCTCTCTCTCTCTCTCTCTCTCTCTCTTTTCGTCGGACAGACGAAGACGCATGGTTAAGAGAAACCAATAAAACGTTGCACCTTTTTTTTTCCTTCACCATCCCTTCTTTCGTCTTTTTCTTCTCTTCTTCCTTTTTTTTCTCCTTCTCCCTTCTCTCTCCATCCCCTTCTTTTCGTCGAACAGACAAACACATAGTCGAGAGAGAGAGAGAGAGAGAGAGAGAGAGAGAGAGAGAGAGAGAGAGAGAGAGAGAGAGAGAGAGAAACTCGTTTCATTCATTTATTAATTTATTTACTTATTTAATTTTCTTCTTTCTTCGTTTCCTTTTTTTAAATATCCCTTACCTCGTCAAACGAACAAGGATCTAACTCTAAGAGATATTAAATTTCCTCGGAGCTTTTTATATTATTATTTTTATTCTCTTACTGTCTAATAGGTATAAAAAATAAAAATAGAAGAGAAAAAGCTGATGTAAGTAAATCTTTTGAAAGTTAACACGCGATAATATTATATTGTTCTTTACTTCGGTTTCGGTTCAAAGAATCTCAACGAATGTCTTCGGGTCATGACCCACGTGCGTAATGATCCAAACGGTATCCTCTCTCTCTCTCTCTCTCTCTCTCTCTCTCTCTCTTTCTTACAATTAGAATGCACAACAGAGAGAAGATTACGACCTCCTTCGAGCAATGTTCATTTGGTCGAGGAAACCTTAAGAGGAACACAAGGGATCAGTTAGAAAGAGGAAGATGGGAAACGACACAGCGAATTTCTCAGAATAAATAAAAAAATTTTTTCTTTTTCTATCTTCCTCTCTCTTTCTCTCTCTCTCTCTCTCTCTCTATTTTTTTCCTTTTCTCTCTCTCTCTTTCTTTTTCTTTTTTTTCTTCCTTTGCAAACTTCGTTTGTCCCTTACTAAAAATACGTGTCACGATTCAGAAGCATGGCATTCGGTATGCATGTTGTACGTAAGAGAATTTCTTTCTCGCGTTAGAAGGATGTTTCCAAGAAGGCTTAGCAATATCTTTGTAAATAGAAGCAATCGGCAAGAATAACTCTAGCCGCTAGAATCCTTCTTATTTACTTTCTTTGATTTTTTATTTATTTATTCATTCATTCATTCATTCATTCATTCATTCATTCATTCATTTATTTATCTCTTTATTTAATTCTCTTTTTCAAGAAGGAATGCTTATTCTTGACCCTTTTCTCCTTTTTGAAGAAGAAAAAAGATTAATTCGAATCCCAAATTTAATTTTCAATCAACAGGTTGATCATCGATGCAATCGTTTACGTTTACATCGACATTACGTTCGTTTTTAAGAAATTTTTTAATCGATTTTTATTCATTGAAAATATAGAAGTACCTATCGAAATAACTTTTGTATTTACAGTTTTCTTTTTTTTTATTTATTAATCGCGATCTAATTTTATATTATACATTAATTGGATTTAATTTTGATTTGTCTTCCTTTTCTTTTTTTTTTTTTTTTGTTATAGTTGTATATTTATCTCTCTCTCTCTCTCTCTCTCTCTCTCTCTCTCTTTCTCTGCAAATTTTATTTTAAAAGAAGTAACTTTTCTTTTATAAAATAATATCTTCGTTATCTCATTATTTTTATACATATTAAAATTTTAGAAGAGCGCGTCTATCGCGATAAGAAGGTGTCTCGGATTCTATCGAACTCTTCTTGAAAAGGAGTCAAGTAACGAGCGAAGAACACGACGATAAGAGGACATTATCCATTTAAATGACTTCGTCCGTTCGTCTCGTCTTACGTTTACCTTGGTATATAACAGACGTAAGCTTGTTTATATGGTAATTAACGTCTATATAATAAGTACTCTCGATACTTACGAGCATTTCATTCCCTAAGTTACTTAAAATATAAATATCCAATCGTTTCCATAGAAATTATTTTTCATCACAAAATCACTTCTATATTATTTATTTTTTCCTTTCTTTTTTTTTTTTTTATTTATGTTTCCTTTATATTTTTCTACTTTAAACACACGTACAGGCGTGTATAAGTTAAGTGATCAAAATGATCGCTAAACACGCATTAAGAGTTTGAATAAAATTGTTAAGTCTAACGTAAGATCAAAGATCGAAGTTCAAGTAGGGTATGTAAGAAAAGAAAATATTTTTCTTTCTCTCTCTCTCTCTCTCTCTCTCTCTCTCTCTTTCTCTCTCGATAATCGTTGATAATATCATCGTCGATAATATCTTAAGATTTACAAGTCACATGATCGAACATTAGTAGAATTTCGTACCTTGTTAGAGGAAGAAAAAAAAAAAAAACAGAAAAAAAGATTAAAAAAAAAAAAGAAAAGAAAAGAAAAAGAAATGGTCAAAAAGAGTGTCCGAAAGGAAGCAACCGGTGTTCCTTTCTCGAAAGAACATTAAACCAAAGGAAGCAGATGGTCTTCGTAAAACTCGTAAAGACGAGTGGGAGTTGTTCGTTCGTTCGTTTTCTTTGTTCGTTCCAAGATATTCCATGCATGCAAGGAAGCAGGTAGAACTGAAGGATATTGCAAGAGCTTTTTTTTTTATAAAAAAAAAAAAAGACAGAGAGAGAGAGAGAGAGAGAGAGAGAGAGAGAGAGAGAGAGAGAGAGAGAGAGAGAGAGAGAGAGAGAGAGTGCACTTTGAGCATACACAAAGATTATACCTCGCTTTTCATTGGCTTTGAAGTGAAAGAGAGAGAGAGAGAGAGAAAGGAGGCTGATTTCGAGTAAAAGATCGAAGTTTATGTCCCCTTGGCAGCTGCCTGCCTACCGATCGTGACTAAAGAGTGAAGAAAAAAAAAAAAAAGGAAGAAAAAAAGAAAAGAAAAGGAAGAAGAGGAGGTGTATAAGAAATACAAATTTCCACACGAGAGAAAGTAGGAATGAAATCGAGAAAGTTTATCATAGATATCACGAACCAATTCTCTCCCATCGTTAAGTTTAGATCGGAAAGGTTGGAACTAATCGAGTCTTCGGTTGACCTAGATCGTCGATTCTATACACAGACACTACTATCTTTGAGAATCGAAGGTTATTAGTTTTATATTTCAAGAGGATCCAACAAATTTCCCTCTGTGTTAATTCATTTTCACGCTAGTTTTTTAATGAAACGTAAAAAAAAAAAGGAGAACAGAAGAGAGAGAAAGAAAGAGAGAGAGAGAGAGAGATCCTATCCGATACGAATAATTCGACTTTTAACAGGTTCACCTTTTAATTAAACTCTCTCTCTCTCTCTCTCTCTCTCTCTCTCTCTCTCTTTCTCTCTTTTTCTTTCTTTCTTTTTTTTCTCTCTCTCTCTCTTTCTCCGTTTTTTTTTTTCCTATTACAAATCCTTCCAATACGAAATTGCTCGTTAAACGAAGATATTTCTATCGAGTGATACAGATGACTCATCAAATCGAAAGAAAATTAGAATAAAAGAAAGAGAAAGTAGATATTAAATACTAGATTCATAAAGCTATCAAAATGATCATAAAGCTATCAATTTTTCAATATTGTTATAAAAATTTTTTTACTGAAAATTTCATAGCATACTTTTTCAAGATGTTTATAATTCTCTTTCTTTTCTTTTTTTTTTTTCTTTTTATACGTAATTTCATACGTGTCTGCGAGTATAAATATATACAAGGCAAAGAATTTATTCATTCGTACAATGCAATATGTATTTTCATACTTCTATTGTACGAATACTTAAATCTTCCATTGTATATACATATGTATATTCTATATTTTATATTTTATATTATATATATGTATATCGTATCACATCATATCATATCATATCACATTATATCATGTCACATCACATCACATCGTATCATATCATATCATATCATATCATGCCATATCATATATATGATCAATTCTATAAATTCCTTTCTTTTTTCTTTTGTTTGTTTTCAGCGATATATATATATATATATATATATATGTTTGTGTGTGTGTGTGTGTGTGTGGGATATATTTTATCTTGTTAACCGGGTAGATTTTCGTTTAGTAATAGTGGACGTATGAAATTGATTTCGATTAAAAATAAAATGGTACAGATTGAGACAGGAAACTCTGAATTAATCAATGAATCGTAAAATGATAAAATCGAGAAGTATTCTTCTTTTTTTTCTTTTTGTAATAATAGCGAAAATCATACTATGTCATTTCTATATGAATATATGATCTATATTTCATTTATAAATTTATAACGACAGAAATGAAATCTTCGCCATTTTTTCCTTTCAAGTTAATAGATTACTATATATACATACATATATATATATATATATATATATATAGATACTAAAATAATTGTCTTTTTGTCGTAAACATTGAAGTGTGAAATTGATTCGAATTAATAATAAAATAGTACAGACAGAGATAAAAAAAAATTCTGAATAAATCACTGAATCAAAAAGTAAAGAATCGGGATGTATAATTTGTTTTTTCTTTTTTCTTTTTTGATAACAACGAGAAATAAATACGTCTTTGTTCTTTTCCCTTTGTCCGTATGTGTGTGTGCGCGTTCGTGATTTATTTATACTTTTATTACGAGAGAAATGAAATCTACTGAATGATATGATATTCCTTTCGAATTAAAGGATTAATATAACGGAATAATTGTTAGAAACTGTTATATTATAGTGTTGAAAGTATGAATTTTAGTAACTGCAGTATTAATGAATTTTACCTGGACGAAATTGGCGAATAATTTCGAGAAGTTTGCTCACGTCCTTTGTATCGTAACGAACGATCTCTGGGATCTCTATGTAAGAACCCAAGTAACCGGAAACAACGTGCCTCACGAATTCCACTTCTCGTTTTACGCGTATTTTCTCATCGTCGTCGTCGTCGTCGTCGTCGTCTTCGTCGTCCTCATCGTCGTCGTCGTCGTTGTTGTCCGGCAAAGTCTCCCGTGGTAACGATTTCCGGAATCGGATTACCTTCTGCTCCTGAAACACGATAGATCTGAAAGGATACGAAAAAGCAATAGAAAAAAAATATAATACCTTCGAGAGTACCTTCGATTCGAGATCTCAAATTAAGATCTTATTGAAAATCAGATTAAAAGGAACAAAAAAGAAGAATTGAAAAAGAAAAATGGTAGAAAAAATGGAAACCAAGCGAGTCTTTGATAAATTCAAGGCCGTATTTAGCGATGCGTGAAACAGGAAAATGCATCTTTTGCGTCGTCGACAATAGAGAATGCTAATCGAACAAAAATTCTTTCTTGGTGTATCTTATCTCTTTTTTTCTCTCTCTCTCTCATTCTATCTTTTTTTTCTATTTTCTATTTTATTTTTCTTTTTTTTTTTTTTTTCGTTTTTCTAATGCATTGCGAATTTCGTCTTATGTAGCGCTAATAATCGGCGTACTAACGATTGATGCGACATTAGAGAGTAGAATTTAAAAAAAAATTGCAAATAAAAAAGAATAGGAATGAATAGAAATGATTAAAAAAAAAAAAAGACTGGAAAAAAGATATCCATCCCCAACGAAAACTATTTCCAAAGAAAAATTCTATGTTAATATATCATATCATATCGTATACACACACACATATATATATATCAAATAAATGATATATATATATATATATATATATAAAATAAAAAAAAAGATTAAAAGAAAGTAAATCCATCTTCATTCGAATGATCCGAAAATCTACGATATTTCGTAATCGATAGGAACTTTTTCAATTAAATCTGAACCCTTTCGCCATTACGTTCTTCCTTTTTTTCAATTTAATTAAAAAATATAGAAGTAAATGGAATGATGGAGGAAAAGAGGAGAGAAGGGGTAGGAAAGAAAAAAGAATTATAAAATTCGATTATGTAGTCGCAGCACGCGCAGGTTACAGTTGCTCTTAGGCTTTCGACTCTAAGAATATGTACATCGTGTTCGTCGAAATGAACGGACCGGATAATTCCTTTCACTTCTATCTTTCAGCTCGTTGGAAATAATATTTTACCTCGGATCTAACTATCACACACACGCACATATATATACACATAAATAAATAAACTATTTATATACATACAAAAAAAAAATAATATATATATAACTGTATTTTTTAAAAGTCCTATACGACGACATTTCGATGGAGTCAAAGGCGTTAGCGCGATAACGATAACATTCTTTTTGAATTTTTATAAAAGTGGAAAAAAGGATGGATGGATGGATGGATGGATAGATGAATGAATGAATGGATGGATGGATAGATAAATAGATAGATGGTTTTACTGAATAATTCAAACTAGTTGATTGCATATAAATTTCCGTATATGTATATATGCATATCTATATATGTATAAATATATACGTGTATGTAAGTCCATTCGATGACAATAAGAAAAGTATTGAAAGACCTTTACATACTTGCCGAACGAGTTAATTATCAACGAAATCAAATCTATAGCTCGGATAATAAGTTTTATAGCTGTTCACGGCCCACCCCACTTCCCAACCCCTCCTACCCCCTTCTCCCATCAAGGAAATATGTGGGTCGGGAGGCCGATGAAATATTGTTAGGTCATTGAAAAAAGAGAAACAGAGAGATAGAGATAAGGTCGATAATGCACGATCCTCGAGACTTGCCTTGTCTCTTCGTCAAGTATAATATAATATATGTATGTATGTACATGTGTATACGTGTGTGTGTATATATATATATATATATATATATATGTATATATCTATTATGTACGAATGTATGTATGTACGTAAGTATGTGATTTTGCACGTAACGCGTTAATCTGCATCTAGCTTTGCTGGTATTTCATCGTAGTCATCATCTTTCGTTATCGTCGAATCGATACGACCACAATGCATCCTGACGATAGTATTTTAACTTTAAAAAAGCATGGAGAAAATTATCGTGTAAGTTATATTTTATTAAAGATACATAGAGACTAGAGGAGATTAGTCGTGAAATATCGATAATTATTATCGACCATTATATCGCGATATATACATACGTATGTGTATGTAGAATATCGCATAGTTACATTTAGACAAAATTCTAATGGAATTTGTAAGAATAGGAAAATTACTGTATTTTAACTAACTGAGTTTAAGATCAAAGCTTTGTTTCTCTATAGTATTTATTATACCTTTTCGATATTTATTTTTATACGTATAGACAAACAGATAGATAGATAGATAGATAGATAGATAGATAGATAGATAGATAGACAAATAGATAGATAGATAGATAAACACAGAGAGAGAGAGAGAGAGAGAGAGAGAGAGAGAGCAAATATTTGATCTTTTTTCTCTTTTTTTTTATTCGTTTACTTTTTAGATATTAATAATTCACATAACGAAACAAATAGTATACGATTCTATTTCATTATTTTAGATATAAATTGGATAAATTGTTATTTGCAGATAAACATATATATATATATAATAACAATGTACTAATTTATGAATGAATAATAAAAATGTAGTATACAAATAAAATATAAATTTTTTTATAACATACACATACTGTTCTTAATAATTAATGATATATATATATATATATATATATATATGTATATACACACGCGATATAAATTTTAAATTCGTCAAGGATTCGTAATTTACAATTCGAGAAGTCATTTCATCAGTTTTATTGGAAAAGAGAGACTTTCGCGATTGGAACGAAAATTTGCGTGCCAATGAAAATTGAGTTGTCACATGCGGTAGATATATAGGTATCTATATACACACACACACATATATATATATACACATGTCGTGACAGAACGTGATCGTTCGACATGTTGAAACGACACGTTCGAGTTTTCGATTATCGGCCAACGGGATTTATTATATTTCAACATTATAAGCTATATAAATTAATAAATAACATATGTCATTAAAAGTAAAGCTATTATCATCATCATCATCATCATTATTATTATTATTATATTATTATTATTATATATAATATTTAATGTTTTATGTTTCCTGTTCAATGTTCAATGTTTAATGTTTAATTTACAATTAATAATTTAACGTAGATATATTAACATACAAAATCTGATGAAAAAATTCAAGGTTACAATTTGAAAAATTCGATAGGTTTAAGCGACGTTTAACATCTAGGAACTTTATAGTAGACGATTTTAATAGACGATTCATCTAATTACGTCAGTTGTGCTCTTTATTCAGTCAAGTTTATCTTTGTTTTATTACAGAAAAAAAAAAAGAAGAAGAAGAAGAAGAAGAAGAGGAAAAATATCTTCGGTGATATTCTGTAATTACTGATTTTAAAGAGATAAATTCGTACCCACCGGTACCACACGGTGAATGCAATAATGCATATTTTATTATTGAAGGGGTGTTGCAACGTTCGCGTGAAAATGTGCGAACGAATTATGGCAAGAGACTTGTCTCGCAGCTGTTACATCATTATAATATCAAGATCATACATGGCATTTATTCGTTCAAGGAGATTTTTATTTTTCTTTTTTTAATTTTTTTTTTTTTATTTTTTATTTTTTATTTTTTCCATTAGAAACTTACTTCCTGTAAAGTTTTGTAAATTATTTCAGATTTAATTGTAAAAGAAAAAAAAAAAAAAAAAAGAAAAAGAAAGAAATTAAACTTAATTATAAAAGGAAAAAAAGAAAAGGAAAGGAAATTGAGAGTTTTCAAATCTTTCCTTTTTTTTTTTTTTGGTTACTATGGTTCGATTAAAGAGTTAAACGTAGAATTTTTGAAATTCATTCGTATTTGCGTTATTCGAAATGCACAATTATCTCTTACGAACGATCGAAATGCATTCATATCTCGTATAAAACGATAGTATTAAAAAAACAAGTTGCGAAAATTGCAACGTATCTCTTATAACACGGTTTCCATATAATACGACTTAATAAACTTGAATAATTCTCATGTAGCACAATTACGCTTAACACAATTTCGATAGAACACGAAACGAATTAACCGTGTTGTAGGAGGATCGAATGTATTTTAATCGCGATTAAATATATAGAAAATATTTTTTAATTTCGTTCCAATTCATCGCTTAAAAAAGAAAACAAGAAACTTTGAATAATTGTAAGACTGTACCGATAAAATATTATATTTATTGAACGAAGTCCCTGAATCTTTTTATCAAATCTATTACGTACAATGACGAAGACGATCATTATTGTTATTATTACATTTTATTTTTATTTAATCAAGATGGTAAATATATAGATAAAAGATAACTCGGACGCGTACGAAAAAACAAACAAACAAAACAAAAAAAAAAAAAACAGAGAAAACAATAAATAAAAGAAGCAGAAACATGAAAATAAAACAAACAACAAACAAAGATGCACACGCTCGTTTATCTCGAAGTCACGATACGTTATTATGGAGACGAATTAAAAGGAAGCACATAATCGAGATTTTTTTTTTTTCCTTTTTTTTTTTTTCTTCTTCTTCTTTCGACGAATCTACTATTATCCTCGATACGAAAATAACATGCAGATACTTCTTCTTTTTTTTCCTCTCGCGACTAATGATATCGTAGGAAATTAAAAAAAAAAAAAAAAAAGAGAGAAAGAAAAAAAGAAGAAGAAGAAGGAGAAGAAACAGTTAGAAAGGAAAGAAAAATAGAAGAAAATAACACGAGTCTTTTTTCTCTTCGTCTTATCGCGAAAAAACAAACGATTATGCTCTATTTTTCCATCGCCGGTTATAGGACTGTGAATCTTTTGCCGTTATCGGACGGCCTTGAAATATCGTCCGAACGAAAGACCCTTTCAACGTGGTATCAAATTAATTTAATTAATTCATCAATAATATCACTCGAGAAACGAATAAATATTGGGTTATACGTTAATAATAAATAAATATGAAATTAATGAAAATAATGTGAATATTGCTTAGGAACAAGTCGAACGAAAAAGAATTTTAGTCTTCAGGTGTGCTTTTCTCTCGTAGTCGAGTCGAGCAATCGATATATCGATAAGGTACGTATATATAGATATATATATATATACATATATATATATATACATATACATATACATATACGTGTTCTTTCACCGCGACTGACGTGGCCACAAGTTTTTCCATGCGTCACGAGGCTCGCAACTCGATCTATCTCCGTCCTATCTCTTCGTTCATCTATCTATATATCTGTACACGTATATATATATGTATAAATGTGCAAATATATAAGTAGGTATGTGTGCATGTGAGTTAGTGAGAAAGAGAGAGAAAGAGAGAGAGAGAGAGTCGATAATAAACGCCTTTGGAAAAACATGTTTTTCCGTTCGACGGGAAAAATCGTAAAAATCTAAGGACAACGTGTGTTGTATATATGACGGACTTTAAAAAGAAAGGAAAGAAAAAAGGAAAAGAAAAAAGAAGAAAAATAAAAAAAATATAAAGGAAAAAAGGAAAAACGGAAGCCTTCGTCGCTTCGCTTCGCTTCGTTGATCGCTCCTTCTCAAAGCGATATTATCGCACCGTTTAATCGAATTTATCCGTTTCAAAGAGTTTCAAGTCGTCGGACGATTATTACTGCTGTGATTCGGTGTTACATATTTATCTAGTTAGACTGTTAGTTGGATATAATAAATGAATAAATATATAAATTAGTATATAAATGAAACGAGAGCTCGTTCGAAATATCTACGAAATAAAATGATGCGTGTTCTATATTAGATATAAAATATTCTTTTTCCTTTTTTTTTTCTTTTTTTTTTTTTTTTTTTTTGATTGATTGAATAACTAAATCGACAAAAAATTTTTCGAATTTTTACTATGTATGAGAATAAAAAAAATAGAAAAAAGAGAAAGAAAAAAGGAAAAGGTTGGAAATTCGAAATCGAATAACTTTCTATGTCGACGAAAAATTTTTCAAATTTTTACTATGTATGAAAACAAAAAAAAAAACAACAACAAAAAAATTAGAAATTTGAAATCGAATTACTTTCTAGATCGATAGAAAATTTTCTAAAATTTCGATAACTTGTGAAGATAGAAAAAAAAAAAAAAAATTAAAAACGATAAATCACGAACAAGCTTTTAGATCGAGGAAAAATTTCTGAAATTTTTAAGTAAAAAAAAAAAATTAATATACACCCACATGTATGCACTTTATAGTAGTTTCCATTTATGAAATATATACAATAATAAGCAACAATATTCTAATCACGATAAAAAATATAAAATGTAAAATAGTATATACACGATAGTATATATACACTATATTTCGTAGATCATAACGTTTTTTTAAGCAGTTATCTAAATTACTACAATTTTTGAAATATATTATTTATACGTTGAAATACAAAATACAAGATATCTGCATTTCATTTTTTTTTTTTTATTTATTATTTTCTTTTTCTTTTTTTTCCGTCATTCAGAGCGATTTAATAATACGTCCAAAGTTTTCTTACGACATCATATTTTTTTTTAAATATTCATATATATATATATATATATATATATACACATCTATATATAAATCTTTTTAAATAATAATGTCCATTACAATCTTTGTTCTATTTATATCGCTTACATTGCTCTCTCGAACGTAAGGTGACTCACAATAAGAAGCGAGAGAGCGGCGTCTTTTGTTGCCTTTCAATGAAGATATTATATCCTTTTACTTCTTGGATTACATCGTTTTCACGTTTCTGAATGTAAGAGAAAAAAGAAAAAAGAGAAAAAAAAAAACGAACGTGGTACAAAAATCATTATTATGTAAGTTTATAACAGTCGTTTCAACGAGAGTTTCTCTAAACCTAAGCCAGATTCGTTGTTGCACTTTAACCTTGCCTCCTCCTCACCTCCCACCGACTATCTTACTTTACCATATTGCTATTATTGTATACTCGAATATGCTTACTCGATAAAGGAAAATTATTCGACTACCACAACAATTTTCTTAGGATTAAACTATTCTCTATGGATAGAATTTTGTTATATCTTAATATAAGCTTAGAAATATGAATATGTATGTAATTTGGTATTTTTTTTTTTTTGTATTATAAATTAATATATCTAATCTTTATATATATATATAAATGTATATGTAGTAAATTTATATATACTATAATATATGTATTATTTTATTTATATTATAATACAATAGTACTATATTATAAATATATATTATATATATATATATAAATCAAATTTGTGATTAATAAAAGTTCAAGGTCGCGTCCTGATTTCTTTCGAACGTTATTTATAATATTTAATACGAGACTTGAAAACGATATTCTAAATGTTAGGATATACAAACTTTTGGTAATCGTTGAAAGTTTAAGGTCACGTCCTCTTTTATTTCGAACGTTATTTACATATAACATTTAGAACAACTTGCCGATGATATTCGTGTTTATTGGATATCATACAAAATGTCAGAATCACGAAGTTCTATTAATATCGATGGAACTTAATTTACAAAAGAAGAGAGAATTTAATTGGACATTTTTTACCATACGAATGGTACAAAAAAAAAAAGAATAATTACAAAAAAAAAAAAAAAAAACAGAAAAATTAAAAGGAACATCATTCGTTAACGTTATTAATATCATTAATCAAATTTGAAGAAAATCATCGTGGAAAAATCGTTGATAATGAACGAACATTTTTTTCTTTTCTTTTTTTTTTTTTTTGTTTTTTTTTTTCATCATTTTCTTTTAAAATTGTAGTGCAAAACGTATATACGTATCTCTATGCACGTATATGTACGTATGTACACAGTACATAGTACTTATACACAGATCGATTACAGCTTTTGTTATTTCGCGGAGCGATGATTCAAAGTTCCTTACAACGGAACGAGGGAAACTACTACGTGGGCAGAACGTACTAGTAGCTTTACATTGTCCATATCGGAGTCATGAAAGCACGCTAGCGGAAAGAGAACGATCGGATTAAATTTTTTATTCGTCACGAAGCAACTTCTTCAAATAATATCAAACTGACGATCTACGTTCAACTACTTTTTTTCTTTAATACGATAGGACTGTTCGATTTTATATATATATATATATAAAAATATATATATATATATATGTGCGTTCACGTTATATACCGATCTCAATTCTTCCTACGAACAATTTTCTTCGATCAAAATGACAGCGTATTTATAATCGAATCCCTTTCTTTACGATCGATATCGATATCGATATCGAGACGTTGTTTTTGAAAAATAAAAAGAAAAACGAGATCATAAGAAATCGTATAGAAAAAAATTTCTCTACTCTTCGAAGAAGAAACGAAAACAAAAAGGAAAATACAATCACTCGTAATAACCCTCCTCGAATTATTTTCGAATTTCGAAAAACTGTACCAATAATACTACTAATCACCGACAGACGTTCGTGCGTATACCTTCGATGATTTCGTAAAAAAAAAAAAAAAAAAAAAAAAAAAGAAAGAAAGAAAGAAAAACAAAGAAACAAAAAATGGAAAATAGGGAAAAGAGAAAAAAAAAAAAACAGAAAAAAAAATGGAGCGCTCGAATTTACTAATACAAACGATTTATTCGCTACCGAATCTATTTCAAATATTCGACTACATCACTATACATACATACATAAATACATATATATATATATATAATATATACGTATGTACATACGTATCTATGTATATTAATAATCGATAAATCGTATAGATCGAGCCGTGTTCGATATAACTGTTGAAAACATTGTATTAATGTATGTGTACCATAGGTATACAGAAAAGAATAAAAGAATCGGAGTGCAGTGCATGGCTTTGCGCGATTCTAACGCGCACGGTGCATTGATCAGTCGCACGAATCCCACCACTCCGAGTGGCCTCGTTCCCCTCCATACCCCCATACTTCGTCTACCCATCTACCAACACTACCACCACCACTATCACCACCACTACCACCACTACTACCACCACCACTATCACCACTATTACCACTACAAGAAACACTACCACTATCACTATCACTATCAGAGTACCACTACCAATACGATCACTACTACTATTGCCATCAGCACCTCCACCATCTTTCCAAGAGCCTCCTCCCTCGCGAGGTCAACGGCCAACGATTAATTTTCTCTCTTTCTCTCTCCTTTAACCTTGTCACTATATAACACCATCTCTCTCTCTCTCTCTCTCTCTCTCATGCTTCACACTATTCACGACAAAAGTAGATTCTAGTCTTCCTCTTCCCTTCTCTCTCTTTCTCTCTTTCTCGTTCTTTTTACGAAGAATTTTCCTTTTGATCGTCATCACGCGATCTACGACTGATTAGATTTAGATAGCCTCGTATTTAATTACTCTACTTTTTTTCTCTCTCTTTCCGTTTCTTTTTTTTTTCTTTTCTTTTCTTTTCTTTTCTTTTCTTTTCTTTTCTTTTTTTGTTTCATTTAAACGAGATTAATATAGGAAAGCGGAGATAAAAGAAAAGAGAGGAAAAAGTAAAGGGAATAATAAGAATGGAAAGAGAACAGTAGTAATAAGGAAAAAAGAAACATACACGCACATACATACAGAGAAAGAGAGAGAGAGAGAGAGAGAATATTGAGTGAGGTCTCGTTTTATATATGAATCTACATACGTACGTATTACATATCTAGAAATGCCACTATGTTGCGTTAGGTCATAGCTTTGTGGGGTTGGGAGAACTTATATATGTTCGCGAGTAAAGAGAGTCTCCCTACTTTTGTATGTTGATTTATGAGAATTCACCGGTTCGTATCCGGTGATTTTCGAAAGACAGTTGGAGGACAGGTAATAATCTTCTATACATTAGTTTCTCTCTCTCTCTCTCTCTCTTTCTCTCTTTATCTATCTATCTATCTATCTATCTATCTATCTCTGTTTCTCTTTCAATGTATTATCTCTTTTCCTTCCTTCCTTCCTTCCTTTTCTAAGTCCACCTCTAAACTCACCGTGACGATTAGAATTGCAATCGTGACGGTACGGCCAACACGCAAACGCGAGCAACTCGCTCGCATTGAGTCGCGATTTATGAGCTATCGTTTAAACTGGAAGTAATCTAACAGAGTTAACTCCCTGCAATTATCTTCGCCTTGAATAAGAGAGATAGATCCAAACGAGAATGATTTTCTTTCTTTTATTTATCTTTTTCTTTTTTCTCTTTTCTTTTCTTTCTTTTTTGTTTTTTCTTTTTTTTTGTTTTCCTCTTCTTCTTCTTCTTCTTGTTTTTGTTTCTAAGACATATACGCATTTATATCTATGGGACATTATTTTTACGGAGAGTTCTAACGTAGTTACGAGTTTCTTCGATTAGTCATTAATTTGAAGTAATGATTATAAAATGATCTATCATATATATATATATATATATATATATATATATATATATGTTAATTCTTTATTTT